>NC_092427.1:2352014-2529514 GCF_036169615.1 Heliangelus exortis
TCACAGAAAGCAATCTTTTCTTTCTTGCAAGAAAGAAATAATTATTGAAGTCTGCCTTTTCATGGTGGAAAACTTGATGAATTAGTGATACTCTGACTTCTGCATGTTTTAATATTTTAAAATATTTTCAGAGATCTAATCACTCAGCCTTTTGTACTTTATTGTACCATACTTCGCATGCCCTGAGTGTTGGCTCTGAGACCAAGTTGAAACCTATCGAGTTTTCTCTGAAGTTCTAAAGGTTCTTGGAATTTTCCAGAGTTTCAGCCAACGTTGTCTGGTTTGAAGTTTTTAACCTGTTGGTGTTGTCAACACAGACACCTGCTGGAACTGCTGAAACGAACCACGTTTCATGGAGAAAGTAATTCTGTCCTCATCATTGGGCCCCGAGGATCAGGAAAAACTGCGGTATGAACCTAGTAAAAAGTTTGTAGAAGGGCCCTGGGAGGTTTTTTAGCTACATTTTCATCTCTGCCTGTCTTTAAAGGAAGAATTTCTAACTGTTCCTGTAGCATTTCAAAAGATTCTAGGGCTTCTTGTGAGCCAGTTGAATAACAACATGGGGAAAACTGCTTCCTAACTATCTGAATTTTTTCAGACATTGAATTCCTTGTGATTTAGCAAAACAGAACAGCTTCTCATGCAGCTGACAAAACCACATACCTGTCCATCCTCACAGCCACTTGCAGAAGGAGGCATGGTTTTGGAATTCTTTGCATGTCTTCACCAGGTTTCAAGTCCCCCAAACATGTAAAATAAAAATTAATTTTTTGAGAACAACTTGCATTTGTTGTTCAGTGATCTGACTGCTTCATAGATTTACCTTCCTTCAGCATTTGTCCTCCTACAGTTCTCTGATGCTTTGTGCAACAGAGGAGTTCTTTGCAATTAAGCCACCTTCTGGTTACTCTTCAGAAGTTAGCCTGCTGTCACTATTGGGCCTCAAGCTCACAAAGCTTTTTTTTTTTTAAGGCAAAAGCCCCAGGTATTACCCCAAATATTTAGTAATTAAAATACTGAGTTATTTCTATATTTCTTTCCCTAATAATTTAGCAGAACAAACAAATGTAATTGCTACAGGCAGGACAGTGAATGTGGAATTGTGATTTTAGTCTTGAAAATACTCAGCCATTGTTGCCTTATGAAACTGCACATTCTGTTTCCTGTCTGGTAATATCCATTTGTACACTTTTCTTACTGTTAATATATTAATTTATTGTAAAGAAATTATCCTTTTTTCCCCCTAGCTATTGAATCATGTCTTAAAAGAGATCACAGCAATGGAAGCTGCTAAACAGAGCCTCTTGCAAGTTCATCTGAATGGCAAGTAATCCAGCAGGATTCAAATGTTGCCTTGTAGTTATACATTGGATGTACTGAACAAGAATTTGGGTTTCAGCAGGGATTATGTAGCCTGGATAATGGACACATTTGTCTGTGAGGTCCAAAACACCCACCTTTGTACAAGGATTTCTGGGCATTTAATGACTTTTCAAAATGTTAAAAATCAGTTCTGTTGTGAACCATATTTTTTTTAAAGTAACTAACACATACATAGAAAATTACTGCCTAGTCTTAATTGCTAAAAAGACATAGCTTTGTAAGGCTGGAAACTGAGAGAAGCTTCTGGATAACTTTCAAGTTGTAAGTTTTTCTCTTGGAATGAAGGAAAACTGGCAGTTTTTTATGAAGAAGAATTTTCTTGCAGGGCTTTTGCAGACTAATGACAAAGTGGCCCTGAAGGAGATCACCAGACAGTTGCACCTGGAAAATGTGGTTGGGGATAAAGTTTTTGTGAGTATCAACTTTTTGCTTACCTCCCTTGCCTAAAAAACCAGCTTTATAGGATGCAATTGTGGAGACTGAGTGAGCTTTCAAAGTTTATTAGCAAAATAGCAGTGGGCTGGCTCAATCTTCTCAAAGCTTTATCTTTTAAATATTTAATCACTGCTGGCACAGTTACATTTTACAATTGCAATTACTGTTACATTTTACCAGTTGAGTAGCATTAATGCATCCTGATACTTTTGACAAAAACATCAACTTTGACTTAGAAGAATGGGAAAGGCTCTCTTAAAATTTACTTCCAAGCCTTTAAGTGAAACAAATTTTAAGCATTCTGAAGAAAGGTAGAATGTTTTTGAAACGTGTGCTCTAACATTTCAAGGCAAAGAGTAAGCAGGTTTATCAGCCAAAAAGCAGTCTATTTAGTATATTTGCAGCATTTTCTAGTTCATAGGAAAAAATCTATCTAGGCTTCTTAGAGCCCTTCATTTTGCATAGAATTTCTCCTAAAATATTTGCTGCTTTTAACTTTTTCCCAAAGACAAGAAACTCATTTACATTGGGACTAAAGTCAGTAATACAGAGAATGGCTGCAGTGCTTTGGATGAAATGTCACTCATTTGAGTGTGAAATAACTTGGGCCAGTGATCAGAGCTCACCCTGCTTGTTGCCTGTTACTCAGTGACTGCTCCTGAGAGGCCATTTTCTGGTCCCACAGACTTGGGTTCTTACTTACCCCAAAAGCAGAGGCTTCCTTTGACAGGGCTTGTAGTCTTCAGTTAGTTATTTCCCAGCCTGTGTGCTTCAGAGTGTGCAAATGTGTCACAAATCATTGTTTTCTGTCATGAATCTTCTTCTGGCTAACAAGGGTGCAAATTAAAAACTGCATCCTGATCATTCTCTGTGGCACACGTTAGGTGGCACTTCTTGCATGTGTGTAGATAAAAAATGAGGATGAAATAGCTATTTAAGGAAAGATAAAGCTGCTTGTAAATTTAGCTTATTGTAGCTCACTAATTTTTGCCTGTCTGAGGCAATTAGTTTGAGGTTTTCATACTGGAAAAACTGAATCAATGTGGAGTTAATTGCCAGTTTTCTGGTCCTGAGGAGGTTATGGTTACACAACATGAAGCCACATGGTAAATTTTCAACTATGCAAACCAAAAAGCAGAGTTTTAGAAGGAAATGGCCTTCATTACATGCCTGAATTTGGTGCAGTTACAGAGTTCTGAGAACAACATTGAAAAATCTATTGTGAAATTGTTTTCTTCTCTTTTTAGGGCAGTTTTGCAGATAATCTTGTGTTCCTTCTTGAAGCTTTAAGGAAAGGTAAGCACCAGTAGCCCCTCTTTTGAACTGTGTTTGTTACTTGACTAAAAAGCAGATTTGTGTTCTTCATCCACTTGTACAAGTGATATGAGGAGATTAAACCCTGCATGTGTCATGGTTACAAAATAATGTAAAAAACATCTAATACTAAACAAGCATAACATAACTGATGCCATAAAAGCTTGCAAGGTTGAAGCACAGGTTGTTTAATCCAGATTGAAGCTATTAAAAATAATGTTTTTTTTAAATTTTCCATGGAAGCCTGTCTGCTCTTGCCCCCATTTTTCCCAGGCAGAATGCTACAAAACCTTAATTTTTCAGTGTGTTCTTTATTTTACTGTTGTAGCAGTAAAGGAGGGCTTAGTGAACAGCTGAAAGAAAATATGTAAATTGTTATAACCAGAAAATGTGGAAACTGTAGAGATGGAAGTCTGATGAGGATCAGGATGTTACCATACTAACTTTTAACATTTCCTTCTCAGGAAATCGAACTAGCAGCTGCCCAGTCTTGTTTATACTGGATGAATTTGACTTGTTTGTTCATCACAAGAATCAGACCCTGCTTTATAATCTTTTTGATATATCCCAGTCAGCACAGACTCCAGTAACAGTTATTGGGCTTACGTGTAGACAGGTATGAAGTTGCATCTTCTCCAAGATTTCAGCTGTTTTTAAAGATTTGTCTTAATTGAGATATTTTCTCCTCTGGAATTCTACTTGCTTTTCAAAGAGAGTTTTCTCATTTATCTACTTTGCTGACTTTTGAATTGGGAAAAATAAAAAAATAAATGAATTTGTGCTGAGATCAAAATAAGATGACCAAAAAACCTGCAAATTTGTCCATGGGGTTGTTTTGTATTTCGAGTGGTGTTGGCTCTCTGGAGAGGCTCCTGTTAGTTAGAACTCAATTTGCTCTGCTTCTCAATCAGTACTTAAAGTTGAGTCTTCAGAGGCTGTGCCATGGGTAGTGGTGATAACTGTTACATTTGAGTTGTAAATAGAGAGGGGTCTTTGCATTTTGCACTGCTGGCTCCCTGTTTACTCTTATTACTCTTTTTTTGGTGAGGAATTTCTGTATTTCTGTATTCTTAAAGCATTTTTTTTTTTCATTGCAAGTAAAAACACCAAAACCAACACCCAGGAAACCCTCGAAAAATGAAATTTCACCCCAAATCCCTAGGAACTAGGAGTGTAATTATTCTGTTCCAGAATAAAAGGACAAATAATTCTAATTATTTGACAAATAATTCTAATTATATCGACAAATAATGTCCCCTCTAAAAGGACAAATCCCACAGCTTATTTCTTTCTGATAAACAAGCCAGTGTCTTGCTCTCTTCTGAGAAAAGTAAGCTTTTCTCCCCTACCTTCAAAAAACAACTTGATGGCAGACTTGCTTCATTCTGGGTGACAATCTCAGAAGATAACTGTTGGCTCTTGAGTTGTTGTTTTTTTTTTTTTTTAAGCTGGATTCTTTCAGTCTGACAAAAGGCAACTGACAGCTGCCAGCCTACGTTCCCACCAAAGAGACAACTTGTCTAGAGCTGTGATAGGCTGAAACATCTTGAATGCAGACTTAAGTAACTGAAATATTTACATAATCTATGGAAAAATTCTGCTGGGTATCCTAGCAACTAATGATCCTCTGTGATGTAGAGCATCACATGGTGTGGGGAAAGGGCTGGTTGTTAGGTATTTCAAGGCACATCAATTATAATAATTAGCAAAGGTCTTGGTAGAAAATTTCAAGCCTGAGAATTTAATAATTCATTGTTTTCAACGTGATGGGGGTGCTTTCTCTTGTGGTTCTGCTGTAGCAAAGAATGCACTATATGGGTCTGCTTTTTTAATGGTTGTTTTTACTTTTTTAACAAGGATATCCTGGAGCTCTTGGAGAAGAGAGTAAAATCAAGGTTCTCTCACAGACAGATATATTTGATGAATTCCTTTGATTTTAGACACTACATTAGGATATTCAAGGAACAGCTTTCTCTTCCTCCTATATTTCCTGATGAGACTTTTGCACAAAAATGGAATAATAATGTCCAGGTATTTATTTACAGATCTCTATAGTTGGTTTTAGTAAAACTTCTAAACTAGGGCCACTTCATAACTGTAAGGCTTTTAGCTGTAAATCTAATTCCTAAGATTAGTATTTCCTTTCACCATCGAGTTAGATGTGGAATAAATCAAATGTGATGAAGAATCTTTGCTTATTGAACTCTGGAGATAAAATATAAGTGCCACAAAAAACCCCCAAAGTTATAGATATGAAGAACCAAGCATAAGATGAGCTCTTAAAGCTGGTGAACTTAATTTTTCAGGTGAAAATTATTTGAAATGGGATGATGATGATCATGAAATGATTTGCTGGGATGATTAAAATATCAATTAAATTTTTCTTTTTAGCACCTTTCAGAGGATAAAACTGTTCAGGATGTGCTGCAGAACCTCTTCCACAACACCAAAGATCTGCGCTCGCTGCATTTGCTGTTGGTATGGATTTGGATCTGTCTGTACTACCCTGGAGACAACAACTTATACTTAAAGCCTCTTACCTGAACCTTACCTAAAAATCTTTTCTTTTGAGTGGGCTTTTTTGTTTCTTACATGCTTTGTCAGTCTGTGCTTTATTAGTGAATTTGAGGAGTTCCAATTTCTGTAGCAGTCCCCTTGAGAGGGTGTAGTGTTTGATTAAAATGGTGGTGGGTTTTTTGGTATTTAAAATAACTTTTACCAAGTTAGTTCCCTTTATAAAGCAAAACTGTAGGTGAAATACTTTTAAAATTATTTCCTTTCTGAGATTGTGGTTGCTGATGAGTCCTTAAAACAGCTTGTACTAAAACCTGCTTTTTCTACCTTGAAGTCTTGGGCTAGCCAAATATTCCTCTATTTTTCCTCTTTCACCAAATCTGTCACTATCCTAAACTTTCTTCTCTTCATTAATGTCTGTCTTCTTCAAAGATGAATACATTTTGGAGCCTCTTTTACTTTTTTTTTTTTTTATAAATAATTTTATTTGCAATGGGCTCTTACTGTATTCCGGCATCATCTTCACCTCATCTTCCTCCTATCTGTGCTCCTGGCCTATCCTCACCTATTTCTGGAACTACTCCTGAATAACTCTATAGGTCCAAGCCCTCTGGACATAAAAGCACCCAGTGCTGCATTTAGAGTAACACTCAGAGCTAAAATATTTGCTGCTCTCCTCCCTTTTTCCACTCTGCCTTGTTGCTCTGGCTGTGATGCTCCTGGGCACAGATTACTTGGGTTTATGGACACCTGCACTTGCTCCTGGACACCTCTTCAGTAAGAGCATTCCCATATATTTACAGTCTTGTTACTCATGCAAAGTCTCAGATAAAATATGAACTCTGCCTAATCAGGCACCACTTTTTGGTTTTTTTCCAGAGCTGGTTTCATAGTTTTATCTATAGAGCTATTTAGGTAGCCCAGGCACTGTCCTGAATTCATCCATTACTGTGATGCTAGTCCAGGAAATGGGACCTTAATCCTTTAAATCTTGTGCTGAGGCTCCTAATCCCTGAAACACTGAGAGGGAGGTTAATTCTGATCTTCCAAATGGCCACATTGTCTGGCAACAAGGGCCTGAGGAAGCTTGCAGGGTTTTTTTATTTGGTAGCTTCAATCTTTCCAGTTATCTGGAGGGAGGGAAGAGCTGCCTTGCTGTGTGGAGAAAAAGCAGAGTGCTGCCTGCCTGTTAACTCTGAGGGAAAAGTTGTGTGTTCAGTAAGTAGGAGGCAGTGCTGACAGTGAACTTCCTCCTAGCACAGTGAACAGCCCAGGCTCTTTCAGAGGGTCTTGTTTTAACTCTCCCTCCCTCCCTTCTGTGTTTTAACCCAGTTAATATGAATGCAATAACATTCATCACAGAAGTAACACTTATTTAACCACCTTAAAATATCTGTGTGCTTCTGTCAGTGTGAAAAGCTCAGGAAATGTACCTGCTCATCCTGTGCTGTGCAAGGATCCAGATTTCAGCCTTCAGCTCTGTGGTGGGCTGGTCTTGGACTCTTCAGTGCTGACAGCTTTTCCCACTGAGTTGATAACCACTCTGAGAAGTAGATCACAGCTTTCCTGCTCTGCTTTGGAAACACAAGAGCATGATCAGAGCCCCCTTTTTTAGTAGTCAACTCTGTTGACTTTGTTACAAGTTTGCAGATTATTTCTTGTTTAGCAGCACCCAATTCTGTCTTTGTGGCTTGAATAAATGCCAGAAAAATTCCTGATGGCTGTCTGAGGAGCCTCCTTGGAGCTCCAAGGGGTGCCAGAGCTCAGGCTGAAGTTGCCAATTGTTTGCTTGAGCATGTTCTGAATTCCTTTAGAAAGGGGCTTTTCCCCTCTGAAGTCATCTTGCTCACATCCATAATACAGATTCTGTGATTCTCTTGTATTAGCCAAAGCCTGGGCTATTTGCCCTGCAGGATGAGTCCTTCCTTAACTTTGAAAATCTGCAGGAGTTTGCATGTGAGCAGCTTTGTGATGGGCAGGGTGGTGGTGGGGAGACTGGAGCTACTCTAATTTCCTGCTTTTCAGTAGCAAGGACACTCATTTCTAATTTTCACTTCATTTTTAAATCACCTGAGTGCTGCCCATCCCTGGATGAACCCATGGGGTTTTAATGGAAACTTGATGCCTATTTTGTATTGCAGTATCCCAAATGGTATTAGGGAAAAGCTTGGGAGCATTGAGAAAGTTACATTTTTTAGAAATGTAAAATAAGTAAATTTTTACAGAGATGGTCACTAAAGGGCATCCCTTCTGTTGATGAATATTAACTGCAAAGTGTCTCTAAGGCAAAGAGTTAAAGCCCTAAAGAGCCTGCAAAGAGCTAGGAGTGAAGGCTCATCAATAGTTTTGAAAGAGTGAGCCCAGGGTAATTAACTACATGTTGATTAACCAGCATTTGTTCCAACCTCACCCTCTAGGACTTGACCAGTTGGAAACTGGGAAAGATTGAGGAAGCAGCCAGGTGAGACTTGAAGTGTTCTGAAATGAAATGTTCTGCAGGGTAACTCATGCTCTGTAAGCTGAGAGACTTCCAGTGACAAAAGGGTGCTTAAAACACTTTTAAGTCATTTTTACAACAATCACAGAAATATGCTAATCCAGTCAAGTTAATATAAACAAGTTAATGAGTGTTTATCTCCTCTGGTGAGGAGGCTTTAAGGTTTTAAGCCTGGAAAACCTTCCTGGCAAAATGTTGTAGCAGCTACCAGCTATTTACAGGGTTTTCAGTATAAGCCTACTTTGTATAGGGTTTATTCCTCAGTGTTTCCAGGGGGTGACTCCAGGGGACGTGTGTTCCTCTGCATTCCATTTCCAAGTCAAAAGTGTGGCTGGTAATTAGTAATTAAATGCTTTCTCTTTTATTTTTAGATGCTTGCTCTAAGTACTGTTACTGAACATCACCCACTCATCACTGCATCAGATCTTCAAGAAGCAAGCAAGCAGTATAGGATGGACTCAAAAGCAAACATTGTACATGGTAAAGCTCAACTTTCTCCCAAGAAAACATTTCTTAGGAACATGGGACTGTTGTCAAGTCCCTCCCTGAAACTTTTCTGACTTGAGGGACACTGTTTAGTCCTGTGTCCCCTTCTGGTTTGAGCTGCACAGGGAATACACCCACCCGTGGGGTGGCCTCTGATAAGTGTTTTTGGTAGCAAAAAGCAAGAAACTTTGTATTTCTTACCAAAAAGAAGTTAACTTACCCCTTGCTTCCTCCTGGCAACCAGATGTGACAGGCCCTGGTTTGGCTTGGCCCTCTGATTCTCTGATGGTTGTTAGTACCATGGAGCTCCTGTGCTGTAGCATTTCTTTAGCAAATAAACTCTTTAAACTCTGATTTCATGGCATGCTGCACAGTATCAGGGAGATTGGTACAGCTAAAAATTGTCATGCATGCATCAGCAGCAACAAGGGGTTGGTTTTATACTTACATTTCTTGTTTTTGATGGAAGCAGCTCATTTCTGAACATTCTTGTGTCAAATACCTGCAAAACAGATGTTCCCTATTCTAGACTCTCCAGCTGTTTTTTTGGTTTTTTTCATTGTGAAGATACACAACACAAAGAGGTGAGGCCTATAGCATGTAAAAATAGAGGAATAAAAATAGTATATGAACTACTTGCCTTTCTGCTCTGCTTAAGACAAATATTTAGAGCTCTTGTCTTTCCCCCTAGGTTTGTCTGTCCTGGAAGTCTGCCTAATTATAGCTATGAAACACTTAAATGATGTTTATGAAGGAGAACCATTTAACTTCCAGATGGTTTACAATGGTGAGAGAAATACATGCACTTTACAAGCACTAAATCTCCTAAATCTCTTTCCCTAACTAACCTTTTTTTTTTTTTTTTCCCCCTTTATTACTGATACAGAATTCCAGAAGTTCATGCAAAGGAAAGCACATTGCATGTACAACTTTGAGAAGCCAGTTGTCATGAAGGTAAGCCTGGAATAGCTTTTTTTTTTTTAAATTTAGATCATTTAAATGTTTTTTTCTTTTCTCTCAAGCACACTACTCACCTGCAGCCCTACAACTCAGAGTGCAAAATCCATTTTCAGCCTCACCTGGGTGGCTTTGCCTCAACCAAGTAGAGTGGGCAGTCTGTTGAGGGTTGCATGTCACACATTTCTCTCCAAACAGCCTCACATAGGTCATTCAGATTGAGCAGAGGGATGGTATCATCTACTTCCTAACCTCTTTTTTTTTTGTCTTTTTAGGCATTTGAACATTTGCTGCAACTGGAACTTGTCAGACCCATAGAAAGGCCCAGTGTCCGGGCACAGAAGGAGTACCTCCTGATGAGGCTGCTTCTGGACAGCAGTCAGATCATGGATGCTTTGCAGGTCTACCCCAACTGCCCCACAGACATCAAACAGTGGGCAGCCTCCTCACTCAGCTGGTTGTGAACTTTTGGGAACTTTATGCTCTTCTCCATCAAAACTTTTGGAGTTTACACTTAACTCCAGAAGATGTTCATGTTTACCCACAGGGGGGGTGGTCCAAATTAATAAATTTTTGCAAGAAGCTTGTTTTGCTGATTGATTGGGATTTTTGTCTTTTTTTTTTTTTTTTTAAGGAGAACTAGAGTATTGTTATTTTAACAATCCCTCTGGCAGTTCTCACCCAGCAGGAATGTGCTGTGGAGTTTCTCAGGCTAAGAGATTGCATTAAGAGATGAGCTCAGGGAAGTTCTGCAGTAGTTTAAAGCTCCTGGTGTGCTTTTTCTTCTGAAGTTTGACTTATCAAAAATTGAGTTAATTACACCTTTCATTGCAGCCAGCTCCAGCTGGGAAGTGCAAAGTACAATCCAGCCCAATGGAGCAGTGCTGGAAGTGTGACTTTCACCAGGGAAAACTCTGGGTCCTCTGGCTGAGAGCTCCACAGGGCTAGAACTGGGTTTTACAGGTGTTTTAGTGATCAGACAGCTGTGCAGGGTATGGAATAAGAGACACTGGCAAAATGTACAGATGAGAAGTTCTGTTCCTTTCCAGGGAAGTGCTCGTTGGTCTGGAACCACACCAGGAAGGAGCAATGTGATGAGCTTTAACCCTCCTGCTGCAGCTCAGAAGGCTGAGGGCTTTGTCCTGGGCAGAGTAAGTTGCTTCACCCTTACCTGTAGAGGTTTTATGATGCAATATCCACTTCCAGCAGCCCAAAACCTTGAAGATATTTCTGGTTGTGCTTGGGCTTTCACTCAGAAACCCTCCTTGTCCATCAGTTACTTTGTTTTCTCTTTGCTGCTTGGTTGAAGAGTTTGTCTACACAACTGCACACCTTGAAGAGCAGAGCAGTAATTTGAAAAGCAGGAAAATAAGCAACAGGAAAATAAGTAACAGGATAGTCATAACTCAGCTGTAATTACATTTACTAAGTGGAGCAGCTCAGCACAAGACAAAAACAGGCGGGAAAGGAACACCCACTTTTAATAGAACAGCAGTTTGATCTTACTTTGGGAATTGGTGTCCTCTCAGCAGCACCTTCATCCCCCTGGGAGGAGCCTGTGTCTGTGTCACCTGCTGGATCCCTGGCACAATGAGAGTTTTCCCTCAGAAACAGAAACATGTCCCATCCCTTCCCTGCTGAGCCAGATTCTGCCTTTACTCTCCCCAAAACTCACCCCACACAGCTGGAGAATTGCTGCAGACACAGCCCCACTTCTCTCCCCCAGTGTCAGTGTGAAAAAAGGCACCTGCAAGTCATAGTAGTCACATTTTTTTATTTTAGCTTCTTGGGAGGGGGGGGGAAGAGGGAAGAAAGAGTATACATTTTTTATTTGTACAATATTTAACAATCACTTTATTGAGGGCGAGGGGGAGGGGTGGTTTGTTTTTAGTACTTGCAGAAAAACAGCAAGTACCTTTTGACAGTAGTACAACAACCTGTGCCCAAAACACTGACAAATACAAAGAGTAAAGTTAAAATAATTGCTTACCAAAATCTTGAGAGGTAACGAATATTATATGGACTGAAACGGCATTAAAAAAATAAAAGGAAAAAAAAAAAAGTACTGCTGGTTGAGTATCTGAGGTAAATGATGTTCCATCAAGGATGCTACTTGAATCAATTTGCCCATGAACGTATATTGCAGCTTTCTGTGTTTTGTACCAAGTGTTCCTAATAAATGTATTAAAAAAGATTAAAAAAGAGAAGAAAAAAAAAAAACCAAACCAAACCAGTGACCCTACTGATTGAGTTGAATGCTGAGATGAACAGGACATCTCCTCTTCCTGCCCAGTGACACGGTATGAGCACACCCAGACCAACATCTGCAAACCTCCCAGTGGTGGATCTGAGGGTGCAGCTCCAGCCCCAGCAGAAGGACAGCACTGCTGCAACAGCTCCAACAGCTCTGAACCCTTCCTGTCAGGACAAAGCCGTGCAGGATGTGACACAACCCTGGTGGCCTCCAGCTGGGAGTCAAGAGCAAAGACCTTGGGGCTCCTCAGCAGCCACAGGACAGGGAGAACCTTTGGAGCTGGTACCAACACCTGGCAGTGCTGCAGGATGTCAGAGCACTGCCAGGAGCAGCCACCTCAGTGCCTCAGCACCTCCTCACCTCCCAGGGCTCCTGCTCTCCAAGCACACAAAAACCTCTCCAAATGCCCTGCACGAAGGGCTGCACCAGAGCAGCTCTGCCAATTACAGAGCATTTATACTGTGACCATCCCTTTTCCCAGTGACACCAAATGATGCTGTTAAAAACCAGGAAACAGAATTACAACATTTCAGCCATCAGGGCTATCCAGTGCCAAGACAGTGACCTCAGCCAGGGCCATCACCAGGGTCCCCACCACACGCTGCCACAGCCTGCAGGACCTGATGTTTAAAGGCTCACACAGAGATGATGCAGCAATTTCTGCATCAGATCCTGGAGAGCAGATTATTAACCAACTGTATTTTCTCCATTTCTGCTTGAAAAAGGGGTAAAACTCATTGGGAGCACAAAGGTCTTCAGTGAAGTACCCATGGATTCTTCTCTGTTCAGAACTCAGCAGCTACACTCATGTCCTGCTGGGTGGATCAAGTCACATCTTGGATTAAAAACTGAAGCAAAATGAAAGCATCAGTCAAAGAAGTGGCCACAAACAAGATTTCTTCCTTTTTAGAGCCAAGCTGAACACTCCCAACTCGTACCCTACAGTACCAAGGACCTTGAAAGCAGAACTGGGCTGCCTGGGACCTGAGGCATGGAGGTGAGGAACAGCAAGACAGACAGACAGACAGCACCTGGGACCTTCCTTCCCCTCCCTGGCAAGATCAGGCTGACCTGGGTCTTCTCCATCTCTGATGTCTCTTACTGCTCCTGGAGTTTAAGCTCCTATCCATGTGAAACAAGTGTCTGGGGGCTGCAGAGATCAATTTTTGAGGTAACATTCACAGTCAGCTCCTAAACTGCAACATTCCAAGCTTCTGAAAGCCAAGTGAAAAACCAACCCAGTGATGGAACAGGCAGCAGAGCACAGCTACCATCAGTCCTGCACCCTGGAGCTTTCCAAAACAGATTTTACTTGGAAGTTTGGGAAAAGAATCAAATAAATGCAGTGAAACAGCACTTCTGAGGAGCACTCTGGCACCCACCTACCAGTCACTCAGTAATTTGCAGGTAAGGCATGACTTCCTAAACTCAAAAAGCCTCCTGGAGTTGTCAAAGTTGTAATTTCCATGGTTTTCCTCAGTTTTCTGTGCTATGGACCAATAACATTGGTATTCGTTACCTCTGAATAGTCGTTGCATATTAGAAGTTGTAACTAAATCATCCCTGAAATTTGTGGGTTTCATCTGTGGCCAGAACCTTGCTCTTGATTCTAGGCTACCCCTGGGTGGTGTCCCAGACAGGGAGGAGGAGTCCAATGGGATGGCACCGAGCTGTGAGTAGTGAAGTTGTAAATCTCCAAGCAGAGAGGAAAAGGAATTGAGGGTAACGGAGCTTCCTGAGGTGATCCTGAAACAGTCATACAGACCCCACTGCATACTGCTTAGTGAAACACAACACGCTAGGCAGACTTCTGCACAAACATAAATAGGAAAAAAAGACTTTTTTTTAAAAAAAAAAAAAAAAATTCAGAGCTTTCCAGTGTCATAGCTCACAGAAAATTTAAAAAAAAAAAGTCATGCTTAAGATTTCAAATATTCCTCAGACACAGCAAACCTAAATAGTATTCAGTTAAATAAATGTATGAGATATTCTGGGAAATGGAGGTAAGAGAAAAGGTTTCAACTAAAACAGGAAGGAAAATTTTGTTTCAATAAACAGCACTTTTTTTTTTTTTATACACAACAAGCTAGTACAAGAAAAGGCTAAAAACACTGCTTTAGGAATGGCCATTTACTGTTGGCATGAAGCATAGCTTACCCTTTTTAAATAACACAGTGAATTTGAAATACATCATTTACAAAACACGGATTGATTTATTATTCAAATTTCTGTTAGTGTTGTCAATCTCATAATTTAGCAGAGGTGGAACTGAGGTATACCTTGTTGAGGGAGGTTAAGTAATACTTGGAAGCCTCTTTGCTATATCCCACTTGATTACTTTTGTTTATGTACACTGAACAGCAGCACACTAAACATTCACAAGCTGTGTCATATTGGCATTACAATAGTCATGTTTATAAACAACAGCAAATGCAATAAAAACGAGTTACCCCTTGGTTTTTTTTTTTTCTTTTTCTTTTTTTTTTTTTCTTTTTTTAAATCTGAAATGAAATGTTTGATTTAAAAAAAATAACAGTAGTTCATTTAAAGGAATTAGTCTCTTCTGACAAAGTATTAAGAAATCTGATGTCAGTTTTTTAAAACGCTCCATTAGCCCCGTACAGGTCCATATTCTTCATTTAAGTTCCTTAACAGCACGGTGTTCCTTTCTCAGTCCCACGTCCTTCAGGTGTAAGCAGGAATGCAAAAAAAGTCTCATGGATCCACGGTGAGGAAGAGGGAAGGAAACAAAGGAAAAAAAACCACCAAACCAAAGCCACCTCTCGAGGCTGTTCCAGAGACACTTACCACCTCTGCACACAGACACAGCGCCAGCTGTCCCGTCAGCGTTAGCAGCTCCAGTGAAGAGTCCCGGCGGTCAGTTCCATGACCAGTGCAACTATCATAGACTGGATTCTTTGGGAGGAAAGTCAACGTTTGTCACCATTGTGACCACAGTCACGATGTCCTCTGTGGTGATAATGTTAGTTAATTTTTGCATCTGAATGATCCGTTCTTCTACGCAGCCCGCTGACAGCCTGGCCTCCGCGTCATGATCCCAGCACTCCTCAATGGTCTCGCACAGCATCGCCATCCCCTGGCAGCCCAGACAAGCCCAGGACACAAGACAACAGCAGCAGAGTTAGCAAGGAGTTGTAAGCAAGGAGGACAGCCTGGTAATTCTATCAGAAACCTCTGTTTTAAGGCACACCTGCCCAGTTTTAGCCCTTCTGTCAAGCAGGAAGCTCTGTGGAATGTTTGGAAACCTAGCGGATCATAGAGGTCTGAGATTTTTCCACTATTTTAACAATTAGTTAAAATATTTAACCCACTTTGTAAGCAAATCCCTTTCACCTGACCACGCTGCAGTCTGCTGGTCAAATCATGGTGGTGTTTTAGAAGACCTCACACTCAAAGAGGTGAAGTTCTTCACCAATCAAACAACTTCCACGAGAAAACCAGCAGCAGAGGGGGTACCTGACACCACTCAGCTAACCCAGCAGTGTGCTCATGACAAGGAGCAGATGGGAACACACTCCTTGGGCCTGCACACAGGGTCATCTGTTGTTTCCAGCATCCCAGATTTTTGAAAACCAAACAAAAGCAGTGCCAGGAACACACAGTGGCCTGGCTGCCACCTCCAGGCACAGCTCAGCTCAGGAGAGGAGCCTGTTCCTCCATCACTGCTCCCAGGAATTTCTCTTACTACATTAAGTTTGTGGAGTTCCTGTAGTAAATCAAGACTATTATTTCTTCAATATATTTTTAACATGTGTGTTCAAAAGTAACTCTCAAGGATCTCTTCTTGCTCCAAAAAAAATTTTAAAATATCACCCACTTTCAAATCATACCAGGTGAGAGAGAATATTTTAAGATTAAGAACATATTAATTTGCAGTCTATTAAATTCTTACTAAAACTATTAAATTTTTCCTAAAAGAGAGCATTATGAACAGAACACATGATTAACACAATTTGAAATTCAAATTGTGACAGAACTGCAGAAGGTGGTTGTGTAACTACTTACAGAATGTTTTTGCCAACACTCTCTTAAAACAGGTCGCTTCTTTTTGTGAACTACAACTTCCTGCATGTCTTCTAGGGAGGGGTGCTGGCCAATTTCTTCTTCAAATGGCAACATGTACTCATCTACTGGGCCTGTGGAGGAAAAAGAAATTGTTAGAACACCCCTTTTTCCTTAAAGAAAGGAAAAAAGACTGGTATGTTAGAACTTTAATCCATACTCTGAATCCTACAGAGCAGGTTACTCTCTGTTGCCATTAAAAGCTCACAGGTCAGCAGCAAGTGGTGACCCAGCTGTTAATAAAGGGGAGGTTTAATTTAAATATTTGGAATAATTTCTTCACTGCAGAGTGGTGAAGCTTTGGAAAAGGCACTGGTGGAGTCACCATTCCTGGAGGGGTTCAAAAACTGTGTGGATGTGATAGTTCAGGATGAGCCTTAGTGGGCATGGTGGTGCTGGGTTAATGAGGTCCTGTCCAACCTCCACCATTCCCTGAATGAAGCAGCAGTGACAGTTCCAGGAGGTTCCAAGTTTGCTGTCCTGCTCCTGCTCAGCTCCCAGCACTGCTCCCTGCAAGGAAAAGCTTCCAAACCCAAGGGCAGAGAGGCTCTGGGATCCACAGCTTCTCCCCTGCCTCTTCCAACAACTCCTGGCTTTGGCAGGACAAATCCTCCTCCTCCTCCTCCTCCTCCCAAGGATCCCATTACCAAGCAGGGACCTCTTGTGAACACTTCCAGTGCCAGGAGGCCCAGGACAAAAGCACTTGTGTGAAGGGCTAAGTGTAATATTGCCCCATGAGGGCACCAGAGGGACAAGGCTGAGCTACAGGTGACAGAGGACACATTTTATGGTATTGGAAGAAATATTTCGTGCTGTCAGATGAACAAGTGTGAGAAGAGAAAGGAAAAGACTGGGAAAAAAAAGACTGGAAAAAAAAAAGAAAGAACTGAGTGAGGGTAGAGATGATTCTGATGAGAAGCAGCAGGAACCTTCTGGAAAAAACAACCATGTGTTTGCAGAAGAAAAAACCCTAGAGCTACACAAAGGCATGGGTCAGGAAGGCTGCTTTCCTGCACTCGTGTCTGGAACCAAAACTTCACCTGCCAGAGCCCTGCAACAGGCTGGAGTATGATTTAGGTGCAGCTGCTCTGCAGGCCAAGGAGGAAGGGACAATCAACAGGGAACGTGGGGCTGCCTCAGAGACTCTGCAGATTGTCTCAGTCCTGTTAGTAAACAGCTTAACATTTCTAAAAGGGTAAAACCTCCCCGGTGGCTTCCAGTCTGTGAGGATTTTTTCCATTTTATATATAAGCTATATAAAGCTGATATGTATCATATATAAGCTATCAACAAATGATTAGAAATTCTGACATATATATGAGCTGAACTCGTGGGACATTAATGACAAGGAGGAGAAAAAGAGGGCCAGGGGGCACTGAACTTCCAGGGCACAGTCCTACCTCTGGTAAAAGCAGAAACAGAAACTTTTCTACTTCTCCTTGTGACAGGTGCCCTCCTGAGGCACTGAAGAGCAGTTCACCACCAATCAAGGACAAGGGGGTGTCCTGCATGTGTTCATAAGCAGCTAGAAAATGACTGACTCCATCAGTGCTCTTTGTAATAAGATACAAGTTGATCTATAATAATTCCTCATCTTTCAGCCTTGCACTCCCTTGCTGCCTCAGGAACCTGACATCAACACTGGGTCACCCAGGTCCATCACTAGCAGCCAGGTTCTTTCTTTGTGCTGAGGTCTAGAGAGGAAAACACCAACTTCCCAGCAGGTGCTGAAGGGAAGGTTAATAATCTAGTCTGAGCTTTTTGTAGGAAAAGAAGAAATACTTTTCAGATAAACTGCCTGGCACTGGGACTGAGAGGCTGAACTGGGGAGGAATCAGACAGATCAGCTTGAGAGCTGCCCAGGAATTTTTTCCTTAGCACAAGGACATGTGAATCCATGAATCAGAAAAATTTCACCTGGGATTCCAAATGCTACAGAGAACAAACCATGAAGTGGTTACATGATGTTGGTGTTTCCCTCATTTCCCAGGACATTTTGTTACCTGCCTCTACCCACCTTCTGAGCTCCTGCTTTAGCTACCCCTCCCACACTCAGTGTTTCAGCAGATCAGAGGCACTGCTTACCATCTGCAGCTGTGCAGCGTGATGCCAGTTCCCAGAGGACCAATCCCATGGCATACATATCTATCCTCAAAAATGCATCCCTTTGGAAGTTTATAGCACCTTCTAGCACCTCAGGAGCCATGTATCTTCGTGTACCAACCTAGAAAGGAAGGGAAGCACAAAAAGTTGTACACTAGGAATTAACCACTATCACCACTCTAGCTGGTGCCAGCTGTAACACTGCTGTCCATGGCACCATTTTCTGTCCAAGACCCAAAATTGCCATGGTTGTACTTGCTTAGGACTAATTCCTGCAAGTTTTTTTGTATTCTCACATCCAGGAGGTGGCAACAATTCCAGGAATCAACAATTGTGTAGACTGTGCCCTATAAAGGACACTTAAAAAGCAGGAAGTTCTGAATATATTTTAAAATAACACAGCTATAATGTATCTGTCACTGTCACACCTTGTTTTATCTGGTTGAGGATGTTCCTGCTCATTGCAGGGGTGTTGGGCTGGATGACCTTTAGTGCTTCCTTCCAACCCAAACCATTCTGTAATTCTACAGATTTCTTCCAGGCTACAGGAAGGCCACAATTCATATTTTTTCATGTCATAAAGATGTGAAACTTGCTTGGGTTTGGTTCTCCCCACATCGGAAGCAGTAAAAAAAAAAAAAAAAAATACCCAAGGAAAACCAGCTGCCAAAGGGCAATTTATACTGAGAAAGTTACATGAAATCACTCAGACAAAACCACCCATGAAATGCAGACTTTGGGAACATCCCTTTTTCTGGGCTACAGTCAAGGCTGGAATTGTGTCATCTGAATAAGTCAGAGCAGATGTGATGCCTGAACAAGTTCTACTCCACTGTTTGACCCTCATGGTTTCTCTAAAGCAGTGCTGCTGAGGTTTTATAACCTTATTGTGAGGATGATATTCTTGTCACCCAACCATAAACTGTCAGGTTCTGCCTAAAATTAAATGCATTTCATTCTCCAGAAAGCACAAAGCTCTAAGCTTGGTATTTTAAAAGTACAGGGTACTAAAACAGCTCCCTCTTGTATGACAAGTGCTGTTGTCACTGCAGGACAGCAACTGTTGCTAGGTCAGAAAGTTAGAAACTGGGGAATTATTCCCCAATTTCTGAACAGTGTCTCAAAACAAGGTGTAAAACATGGCATTGTGACTCTTCCTCGTCCAAACCCTTCAGTAAGAATGAAAATAATTCTGTGAGAAGAAAGGACAAATTGCCACATTTCTTAAAGGTCACTGAAAACAGGGTTGATGACAAGAGGATCCTGTGCATGAAAAATGCCTGAATTCTCCATTTCCATTCACATGCAGTCACCAGCTGCAGCATTTCTGGGAACACATCAGTATTTACCTGTCCATGGGTATCCCCTGCAGATTTTCCAGCCTCAAACTTTAAAGCTAGACCAAAATCAGCAATACAAGCTGTAAGATTATTTTTCAGCAGCACGTTCTTGCTTTTGATGTCCCTTTCAAGGTAAGGAAAAAAAATAATTAGAAATCTTCCACAAGAAATGCCACATCAAGTTCTAAGGAAAAAGCAATAAAATAAACCAAAGAATGTTGTAATACAAAAGACCATAAAATTATGAAGCAGCTCATTTCAACAGCAACAAAAAAAAATAATATTCAAGCCTAGAAGTGCACTTGCACACCTTGATTCTGAGGGGAATGGAGCAGACCACAACTGGAACTGTTATTTTATGCTTAAAAATACATATGAATTTATAAGCATGTGATGCAGAAAGAGAATGAAACAGTTACTGAACACAGCTCCATACTCTTTGTTTGTAATACTTTGAAACATCAACCTTGAGTTTTTCTAAGGAAACAGACAATTTCCTGCAGAAACAGAAGATCATGGAGTTGGTCCAGGGATTCCCATCCATCCCATGTGCACCTTCCCCCCTCCTCCCAGTCAGTTTTACTCATGAAATTTCAAATTCTACACAACCTGTGGTTTTTTTAGTCTCTCTCTTTTTTTTTTTTTTCTTTTCCCTCTATATTCTCCATCTTTTGTTTTCATTACCATTGGAATTTCAGCCCCTACTTCTACACCCACCTCATTTAAAAAACCAAAACAAAACAGCAATTATCCTGGCCAATTGGCACATCAGCACCTACAGTAAATGTTTAACCTGAAAGCTTTCACAGTTTTACTTTAAATTATAGATATTAAAGTGTTTCAAGTAGCTGCAATGCCAATTATTTCACATACAGCAGAGGGAACTTTAATAATAAATTGTATAAAGAAAGTATTTATGATAATGAACACAATCACCACTCCAAGTTCTATAAACCACCACCTAGATTTTTGCACAGGCTGCAGCATATTTTTCTTCTTGATAATTCTGGAAGGAAGATGGCACAAAATAATCATTTGAACACCTCCTATCCATCCCTGTTCCATACCCCTGAGCTCAAAGCTGACCACGAGCCATCCCGTGGCAGTTTTTTCCCCTACCTGTGTGAGATAGCAGGTTTATGTCCATCTTTCAGCCCTGGAATATCCTCGTGGAGATAAGCCAAGCCTCTAGCCATAGTCTGAGCAATATGACACAGCTCATTCCAAGAGACCACGTTAGCCTTCAGGAAGTCTGTTAATGAACCCTGCAGAGGGAAAAAAGAAATAAAAAACCCACAAACCCAACACAGTTACAAGCTCGTTCCCACTCTCATCTGCTCCTAAGGAAAACACCAAGCACAAAATGCCTGCCTGCCCTCCTGCTCCTGGTGGGCCATGGAATTATCCAGGCACATCCACAATCCACTGCTAGACAATAAAAATTCACTTTTGCATCATCTCTAATCCATGGATAAAATCCAGATGCATCCACATCACCCCAACGACGAAAAAAAAAAAAATAACTGAAGTTTGGCAGCCAATGGACTGCACTTCACTGTCAGTGGGAGCCAGGCTGGAGATGTTTTCCTTTTTCCAGACAACTCTGCTGCCAGGAGGGGGATTTAGAGTCACAAAAAGCTACAGGTCACACCCAAATTCAAGATGCTGCTGCTGCAGGGTGTGTGTGCAGTTCCTAAATCCAAGCACCTCCAGTTTCACACAGTGAAATATTCTAAATAAAGGGATAATGTCAAATAACACTCTGGTCAACCCACAGCACTTATCTCCAAGCTCACTCCTCCAGCCTGCTCTACAGGCACATTTGCATGGATTTGCATATTGCCCAGTTGGTGAGATGTCAGTTACATGTTACTGTGTGGAAAAGCAGCAGAAAAAAAGGGAAAAATGAGCAAAGTGCTGTCAAGCCCTAGGGGCTGCACTTTAAAAATATTAAAAACTCCTTTTTTCCATTAGAAGCATCTCAGGTGCCATCTTTGCAAGGCAAACAAGGTATTTCAAACTCTTAAGACAAAAAAAATCAAAACATGGCAAGAACCTTTCAGAAAGGCAAATAATTAGTTTGCTATAATCCACTCGACTGTAAAGATCTGTCCAAAAAATTTCAATTTTTGGATAGTTTTCTTTTTCTCAGTGATTAAAGCAGAGGTCTGAGTGGGACAAAACCACCAGAATGAAGAAACTAACATTCAGTACTGGGAATATGATCCATGAAACAGCCCCAAGGCACGAACACACCCAGCCTTACAGATCTGTATTTGTGTTTTCCCAGCTCTGCTACAGGTAACATCTCCCTAATGACCCCTGCACTCTGCCACTGGCAAGTTTCAGTTTGGGGCTTTTTTAATTTGCTTTTCTTCTCACAACTGTGACACTTTTGTACATTAAAAAAATACAGACGGGTAAGAAAAAACACAACAAAAAAAACCCAAACAAAAAAACAAAGCAAAGCCCAAACAAACAAAAAAAAAAAACCCAAACCAAACAAACCCCAAACCAACACAAAAACCCAAACCCAAAAAACACAAAAACCCAAACCCAAAAAACACAAAAACCACAAAAAACCAAAAACCACAAAAACCAAAAAACACACAAAAACAAAAAAACACAAAAACCCCAAACCCAAAAAACACAAAAACCCCAAACCCAAAAAACACAAAAACCCCAAACCCAAAAAACACAAAAACCCCAAACCCAAAAAACACAAAAACCCCAAACCCAAAAAACACAAAAACCCCAAACCCAAAAAAACACAAAAACCCCAAACCCAAAAAAACACAAAAACCCCAAACCCAAAAAACCCAAAAACCCCAAAACCAAAAAACCCAAAAACCCAAACCCAAAAAACACAAAAACCCCAAAACCAACCAAACAAAAAACCCAAAACCAACCAAACAAAAAAACCAAAACCAACCAAACAAAAAACCCAAAACCAACCAAACAAAAAAACCAAACTAAAAATCTGGACAAAACAAAGCAGCCAGTGTTGTCCTGACTCCATTTATTTGTTTCCTATGGTGGTTATCAGAGTTCAATTGATAGCTATTACTTCATTCTTATAGACACAAGTAAACCAAAACTAAAGCTCTACAATCTTTACAAAATTGAGCTTATTGAATTAATTATTGAATTCAGGCATATTTAACTGGGGGACTTCAAAACACATTCAAAAAATCATAGAATCCTAGAATCCTAGAGGTTGGAAGGGACCTGGAAAGCTCATCTAGTCCAACCCCCCCTGCCAGAGCAGGGCCCCCTAGAGTACATCCCCTAGGAACGTGTCCAGGTGGGTTTTGAATGTCTCCAGTGAAGGAGACTCCACAACCCCCCTGGGCAGCCTGTTCCAGGGCTCCGTCACCCTTACAGTAAAAAAATTTTTTCTGATATTCAACTTGAACCTCCTATGCTCCAATTTACACCCATTACCCCTTGTCCTCTCACTGGTCACCACTGAGAAAAGCCTAACTCCATCTCCCTGACACTCACCCCTTACATATTTGAAAACATTGATGAGGTCACCCCTCAGTCTCCTTTTCTCCAAACTAAAGAGCCCCAGCTCCCTCAGCCTTTCCTCATAAGGGAGATGTTCCACTCCCTTAATCATCTCAGTAGCTCTGCGCTGGACTCTTTCAAGCACTTCCCTGTCCTTCTTGAACTGAGGGGCCCAGAACTGGACACAATACTCCAGGTGCGGCCTCACCAATGCAGAATAGAGGGGGAGGAGAACCTCTCTTGACCTACTAACCACCCCCTTTCTAATGCACCCCAGGATGCCATTGGCCTTCTTGGCCACAAGGGCACATTGCTGGCTCATGGGCATCTTCTTGTCTACCAGGACCCCCAGGTCTCTTTCACCTACACTGCTCTCCAGCAGCTCAGCCCCCAACCTATACTGGGACATCGTGTTGTTCTTCCCCAAATGCAAAACTCAGAAAAAAGCAGAATAGATTTGTTTTCTAAACCAACTCCTCTATTCACTGAAGACTGATGGCTGAAAATAAATTAATTAATTTAATTCAGATCCAATGAAAAGAGTTAAGCTACGAGGAAGCAAAACCCATTCTAAATTTTATTGGTTGTCTCAAGCTGAGCTTTGTGACAGATTTCCAGGGCTGTTCTTTTTCTACCATGACCATAAAAAAAAAAGGGACCTGCACCCACCTTCTCATGAAATGCTGTAATTAACCAGAGATCCACATCAATGCTGGTGCCTCTTTTCTCTGCCCCAATGAACTGCAGAATGTTGTCATGCTTCATCCCAGGCAAACTGTAAATTTCATATTCGTTCTGCCAGGATTGTTTGTCCTTGAAAGGAGAGAACACAAACCAAGTCAATCCCCTAATAATGGGAATCAGAGTTACTTCTCCCAGCAGAAGTTTCTTCCTGTGATTTACTGAGTGTTTGTAAATCTGTCAAAAAGACTGAAACTTTTTTTTTTCCTCTGGCAAGCCAGATTTACACCCTGAAACCTCATCGTGTGCACTACTAACATTTTGAGGCTGATTATTTTAAAAGTGACAAATGTTTAGACTAACAACAACCTTTGTGCTGAAACACCTTCCTAACATCTTGAAAACTCTGTAAAACTGTCTCTCTCTGCATCTATTATATATTCACATCATGTGGACATCACCTGAGAAAGCAAACTTGTATTTGATTGATCTTAAGAACCCTATAAAGAGTTGGAGAGGTTCAATAAAATTTGTAAACAAAGTCTCAGGTGTGATTTTTGCTATGCTGCTGCCTGAAACCAGCAGAAACAGCTGTTCATTTCTTCCAGAAGGGTAAGAACCTGCAGATGAGTTTATTCAGTTAATCCTCAGGAGACACAAGGACATCTCTTCCCCTCAAGCAGCAGTGGGAGTTTTTAATAAATGCAACATTTCTCCTGCTGTCACTGGGTGTGATCACTTTGGACTCTCTAATGAGAATGGATCCTGAAATTGTGAGCAGAACCTGCTCTAAACCAGGGCTTTCAAATTGCTGGCAAACAAGCAGTGTTTCACTTAACTGAGGAACATCTAGCTGGAAAAATCCCTTTAAAGGTTTACATTTCAGGACTTTCCTCCCTGAAGTACAATTAAAGTACAATTTAATTTGAAAAACAAACAAATTCTTCTCAACTGATCAAGAGATGTGACAGCTGCTTAAACTATTATGCCAAAAAACATTTTTTTAATGACTGGAAGCATATATAAATTTCACAGTTTGTTTCAATAACATTTGTGGCATTAAAATAAAGATTTTATTATCACAAAGCTCTACCTGCACATTTTTCAGCTGAAGACATGTCCTGCTTTAAGAATTTCTTTGACTTATTGAGCTTCATAGGATATATTAAAAATTCTTAAAACCCAAAGCATCTCACTTGTGCCTGGAAAAGCTGATTCCATGTTGTTATATTTCACAGGAACTTCTGCTCACCTGAATTGGGAATATTTTGACTGCAACATATTCATTCAGGAGCTGAGCTTTCCATACACAACCAAATCTTCCTCTGGCTTTGATCTCCAGTAACTGCAAAGGCTTCAAACCCATCAGTGGTGAAGGTGGTGGTGGTCCAGGATCCTGCAATCAGGATGAAGCCACAGATAAATTAATTTTGCTGTTTCCAGGTGTTATCTGAGGTGACAGCACTGGAAAGAAAGGCTGGGAACCTGACAGAGCTTTGGGGTCACCCACTCAGCCCCCTGGCAACACATTCCCCAAACAAACAAACCAGAACCAAAACCAGTGACCCCTTCTCCACAGGGAAAGAAAATGGGATGGAAAACATGCTCAGCATTGAAGTGCAAGCAACAAAACAACAGCCACAGTGGAAATCTGTCTGACCACATGTAAAAGCACAGCAGGAATGAAGGAATAAAGATAATCAAGCTTTACTTGTTACTTTTCTTCAAGTGACAGAGTTAAAAGGAGCACCTTTGATATATTTAAGGTTTGGGGGGGGGATTTTTTTGTTTGTTTGGCAGCCATGTGACATGTTTAACCCTTAGTTCCACAGCCTGGTGACACTGCCCAGCCACCCAACCACTGCCATGTGCCCGACACTGCATTCCCTGACCCAAGAGCTGGGAAGCAGAAAACCTCTACCCCAGGAATGTGGCAGAGCTGAACCAAAGCCCCTCACTGGCTGCTGCTCCCACCACTTCAGTCCTCACCACCACTGAGCTGATCCCAGCACAGCCCCACTGCTCCCCAGAAACACAAACTGGTTTGGGATGGAAAGGATCCCTTCAAGATTGTCCAATCCAACCCCTGACTGGTTCTTGAAAAGAGAGCAAGGAAGGATGGAGCATCCAAAGTTTCTTTCAACTGGTGACCAAAGCTGAGACTTATTTCTCACACAGCTGCAAAGAAATGAATTATCACACAATCCCAGACTGGTTTGGGTTGGAAGGGACCTTAAAGCCCCCCCAGTGCCACCCCTGCCATGGGCAGGGACCCCTCCCCCAGCCTAGGGTGCTCCAAGCCCCATCCAACCTTCAGCACTGCCAGGGATGGGGCAGCCACAGCTTCTCTGGGAACCTGGGACAGGGGCTCAGCACCCTCACCCCAAACAATTTCTTCCTAAATTGTCACCTGCCCTCTTCCAGTTTGAAACCATTCCCCTCATCACCCCATATCCTTGGACAGAAGTCCTTCTCCAGCCCCTCAAGGCACTGGAATGCTGCCAGATGCCTGCTTGGACTTTTCCAAGCTGGGATGTAAAGTTCCAACCAACATGCAGGTGGCCCCAGGAGCCCATCTCAGCAGAGAGGTGAAACCCCTTTGCCTTCAGAAACTCCTCAGCCCCACGCAGAGAGCAGATGTGGGGCAGAGGAAACCAAACATCACCATTTCCCTATGTGAAGAACCCACTTCAGCCTCCTGATCCACTTCCATCCCTCCCAGCTTGTGCTCATGCAGCCAGCCAGCAGGTTCTTGCCATGGGAATGCTCGGCTGAATCCCAGAAACAAATGGAATTTCACTTGGGAGGTGACCTGGGTGCATATCCCAGTATTTGTGCTTTCTTGAGCTGCTATCCCAGCAATTCCTATTCCAATGTCTCCACCAGCTGAAAAGTCCAATTGCAGGGGACAGACAGCTCCCACCCAGCTACCCACATAACCACCCAGCCAGCCTCTGCATCCCAGAATACTCCACAGAACCCAACACCATCTCTTCTGGCTGTTCCCTGATTTTCTGCAGGAAAAGAAGTCAAGTTTTGGTCTGTAGTGGTCAAGAAGCCAAATCACCAGGAGTGGCACTGGGGGATGCAGCTCCACCCTTCCTTCCACCACCCCCCCAAATTAGTTTAAGCCACAATCTGTTCCTCAGCCCAAATTACTACAATTCCCTACAATTTAGTACAAATGCCAGCAGCAGTGTGAGGACAGACTGGATGGGAGATGGGAGGAGGGTGAAGGGCTGAGAAGTGGCACAGCAGCTCTCCTGAGCACACAGAACTGTGGCACAAGTCTCAGTGTCACATGAAAGAAAAAAAAATATATATAAAAGTGAGAGGCTGATATAATTTTTTAATTATATCCACACTGCAGTATACAATGAAAAAAGCCCTGAATTCTACTGTTCAAAATCCCCTCCAAAACACACATTTGGTTTCTTTTCCTTCCCAGAGTCACAGCTGCAATGCTGTTTCAGAGAGAGAATAAAAACCACTGAGATGTTGCTTCTAGGAAACAAATGAGAGTGCTCAGTAGTGAAGTATTTGAGCACTTGAGTCAGCAACACAAAAATCTTGTGCAGGTTAAAGAGGCATTTTCTGAAGGGCTGTGGTTTTAAGTATACTCTGCTCCTGTGAGAATGGAGCAAAGTGCTTCTGTATCCAACCCCAGCCTGGAGTAGTTTAGGTGCAGAAACAAAGAAATCACTCTCTTGGTTTTTATCAAACACACACATTCCTCAAGAACTAATTTCTTAGGGATTCACAGCACCTTCAAGAAAGTGTAGCCTAATTCCACAAGTTATTAACTGTGAGAGAAAAAGTTTGAAATCCAAATTAAAGACACTAAAATACCATCCTCAAAAAAACCCCATTAAATCCTTTCATAAATGTGCCATCAATAGATGCTTCAATTTGTTACATCCCAGTCACTGGGGTTTAACACAGAAAATAAAGTTCAAGAGTTAAGTTTGCCCCCTCGTGCTGCCTTTCATCCACTGCCAAAGCCTTTTATGAGTATCCTGGGCACCAGGGAAATCCCTGTCCTCAATCTCTAACAGTTACAAGTCCAGCTAGAAATGATGCCCAAATTTACTCCCCAAAGCCCATTCTAATTTGTAAAAAAAAAACCCTGGTATTTTTAAGAATCCTGAGCTCTGTCCTGGGGATTTAACATCAGCCCCTCAGACAACTTTTTCAAGCTGTGAAGCAGTGACCTTAATGAAGAGCCCAATCTGTGGGATGGAAACTCCCATCTCACTTCACTTGAGTGGCCAGACCAGGTCCCTTGGCTCTTTGTACCCCTCCACCCAAAACACCTGACAGTATTTTCAAGCACATTAAGAGAATTTTTCTCAGCCATCAAGAAAACAACCACTTCTCAAAGATCTGATGAAAAAATTTACAGCATCTACCCCAGGAACTCCTCAGTAAAAAACAAAAGTGATGTTTGGTACTTCCACATCAGACCACACCACTTTTGATATACCTGAATTCCCTATTTCCTAGAAATTCCTGGTGTCTCAAACCTTTTCCCAATACCTTCTCTAGCCACCTCCTGTGGTTCCCTGCATGTTCCCTGTTGTGCTGAAACACTTCTACAAAGTCAAAACTTCAGGTTTTCTAATCAGCAGTATCCCACATGCACAAAGCAAACCCAATCCTGGCTTGAAGGGGAAAGTAGAATTGCATACAACTAAAAATAATCCTTTTCCAGGTTTCTTTAATTTTTTTTCCAAAAGAATTTCTTTAAATCAACAAGCCTCTCCTCTAAAAAGACATCTCCTATTTTTATACAGCAGAATTCCTTGATGGGATTTTCAACTTGCTCTACTTCTGAGCACAAATGTTTCATGTGTCAGAGGCATCATTATTTTTTATTTGGCTTTTTAAAATCATCTCTGTGGCACCGAGGATGATGAAATAATGTGAGTAAAGATACTGGGGATATATATTAGCTTGCCACAGCTGTCAAAAAATAAGGGCCCAATTTCCCATTCCTCAGCTTTCCCTCAGCCTGATTCTGGTAGCAGGCAGCAAATCAAGGCAAGACCTCATCTTGTCAGAAAGCTTTTATTTATTTGTTGTCAAAAGCAGGTTAAGCTTTCTGATAATTTAGAAAATTCAGTTTGCAAGGAGGTGCAGGGTAACAAAAAGCAAGGCAAGGCAGAGGGGAAGCAGGGTGCTCTCTGGGGAGCGATGAGCCCAATGTCAGCACTTCACCTTCCCTAAGCCATGCCCTGTGCCAAGGCTGGGGCAGTCAGGAACCATCCTGCTTCACAGCTGTCAGCTCAAAGCAGAAGCAGCAAAAAAAACCTGAGCAGAAGTGACTGGGTCAGAGGATGCTGAAATACCCATCACTGAGCACAACTCTCCCCTCAAAGCCATGGAGAGTTAAAACCAGAAGCCTGGGTTGGATGGTGACCTCAAAATCCTGGGTATCTCCTTAGGTTGTGCCTTGTATGGTTTTCAAACCTCAAAAAAAAAAAAACCAACCTTTTTTGGGTTTTTGCTGGCTGGGAATTGCAGTCAGCTGCCAGGTAGCACATGCAAGTCACCCCAGAGGAGCAGAGGGAGAATTATTGGTGGAATAGCAACTTCCAGAACAGGTTTCCTGAAGCCTTTCCATGAATGGTTCTCCAAGGTCAGGGAGAAGCTTAACAAATAAACATGAAACTACAACTCCATCCAAAACCTGACCCACTCAGCAGGTTCACAGCCCCAACCCAGTCCCTCAGCACTGGGGTTTATTTCCAGTTGTGCCTCTCACGTGGCATCTCCATCAGGTGATCCATGATGTACAACACAGGGGAAGGAGGGCCAATTAATTACCCAAAACTCTAATTGCTGTACACGAACACTTCTCTTCCCAACTCCAAAATATCAGCAAGTTTCCAAGCTTTCTATGCTAAATGGTGCAATATTTCCCCCTTGGTTACCTTCATTCCACAGCTTCCACTGTACCACAGCATCACTGAACTGGTTTGGACTGGAAAAGGACCTTAAAGCTCCCCCAGTGCCACCCCTGCCATGGTCAGGGACACCTCCCCCAGCCCAGGGTGCTCCAAGCCCCATCCAACCTTCAACATTTCCAGGGATGGGGCAGCCACAGCTTCTCTGGGAACCTGGGCCAGGGGCTCAGCACCCTCACACCAAACAATTTCTTCCCAAGATCTTTCAAACTGGAAGACATTCCCCCTCGTCCTATCACTCCATGCCCTGGTACAAAAATCTCTCCCCAGCTTTCTTGGAGACCTTTAGGTACTGGAAGGCCACAAACTGCTATAACACAGTAGAAAAAGAGAGATATTAAAATAAGTAGGAAAAAAAAAAATCCCACAAATTCTCCCACTCCTTTCCTTTTGGGTTATTTTTTTCTTTTAAGTGAAAAACAATAAATAAAGGTTGGTCTTTCAGCAACCACTAGCAAACGCAGCAGTCCTAGTAGAAGTAACAGGATGACCACAAGAATAAGACTGAGAAACATAAAAGGAAGGGACTTTTGAAGATGATCAAGTCCCCAAGGGCAGGCAGTGGACAGGCAGGGACACCTCCCACAGCCCAGGGTGCTCCAAGCCCCATCCAACCTTCAACATTTCCAGGGATGGGGCAGCCACAGCTTCTCTGGGAACCTGGGCCAGGGGCTCAGCTCCCTCACAACAAAGAATTTTTGCCAAACAGAGTGGACAAGTTCTCACTGACAGAGTCTGATGAGCAGCTGGGGTGCTCCCTCCCTTTCCAGCTGGGGCCTGGTTCATTTTCAACCAAATCATTGGTAATGGTAAGATCCAATTACAGTAAAAGGAGCCAAAAAATCACTGAGCTTTGTATTTATCTTAAAACTTAATTGATCATTTTTACCAAACATATAACTTTTACACAGCAACAATTTTTCTCTTTTTCACCTCACAAAATCCTTTATTTTATCATAGATTGTAAACTTACTACCCAAAGTAATATAAACAGAACAGATACTCTAAGGCTGTTACTTCAGCTCCTTCCCTAACTGGAAGGAAAACAGTAACACAAATACAGAAGAACCTCTTAACTCTTTAGATGCAAGATATTCAGGAAAATATTTAAATATGTCCTTTCTGTCCTTTCTTCTAAATTATTTTAAGGCTATTTTAAGCTATTAAAGACCTAGAGAGACAATGGAAATTAAGCCTTCATATTACAACTCAGATCTTAACTGTTTCAAAATTCAGTTTTAAAGCCTAGCAACAATACCCAGGTTTTTGACATGCAGCTTTCAGTTACTTGTAGCTTCATGTGAAGCATCAGTATTTTAATGCAAGTAAAAATAACTTCTGGCCAGTGGAAAAGTCAAAAGGAGTGATTTAATAGTGAAAGAATATTTTCTCCACAGATCATCTCTTTCTCCAAGCTCCTACATCCCATAAAACCCCATCAGAGTCACAGGATGAAGACCACAGAGCTGAGCTGAAGGCATTTCACAGGTGAGAGGAGACAACAGACACCCAAAGACAGGAGACATGTGGGGCAGGAGATGGTGTTTAATTCCAGGGCAACCCACAGACTGAGACCCAACAAACCAACCCCACCTGGGCTGTTTCATCACCAAACCTTGCAGATATTTAACTCAATAGCCTGAGGAAATACAGTGAGTTTTAAGAAAGCTGTGAATGGACTGAATCTGTGTTTTTTAAACCATGCATGCTCACAAATTGCTTGTCCAAAATACTGAAAAAAAATAAAAAAAATTGAATTCATACCAAAACAACTTCTCACATGTCCACAGAAAGTTCCATAACCATGAACAAACATCAATGCATCTTACCTCAATCATTATATGAAAGGCATGCTTGTAGAGGGGAAAAAAACACAGGCAAAATAAATTACTATTTATACCAAGATGAAAAAACCCAGCTTATTAGAAAGGAGACAAAATAAACTGCTTGTGAAGTAACAGCAAAAATATTCATGGGGACAGCAATACTTCCCTGTACTAAAAGATCATTTAAAATAAAAAAAGCTCACCATTGATGTGTTTGCAAAGAAAAATGTGCAAAAAAATTTAGTTAGCTGAATTGATTTCTTAATTAAAACCAGAATTGTCTGTTAGAGGTGTATAAACAGGCATGTTACTGCAAAACCAGTGTATAAACATGCAGAAAATTAAACATACAGACACAGAAGTTATGCAAACTTTTTCCTTGTTATGCTCCCAGCCGTACAGGAGAGGGCAGCGTTGCATTTCTGAAAATTCCCTGCAATTACATCGCTGAGGAAAGGGAAAACTTTTGAACGTCCAAGTTGCAACTAAACCTGAAGCAAGTAGGTCATCATCTATTAGGTCCTTTTTACTCCATTTTATCAAGAAATCTGACAGTTTTAGGGGTCCCACTTGCACCTGAAGGCACTGTACCCAGAGAAAGGGAGATTTCAATACTCAATATTCAATATTCTTCCAAGGAAGTCTTTGGGCTGAAATCCATTACAAAAACTTCAGTCCCAGAGCACTGTCACTGAAATATAAAAGGCACTTTAATGCCATGAGCTCATGTGTGCTGCTTTCACCTCTTTTTGTTGAGCAACCTCACTGCCACTCCAGCAGAGAAGCACTGAGCCACCTTCCCTCCTCCTCCTGCATTTTCTGTTTTTTTTTGCCTGAGCCATTTTCTCAGTCCTTTAGCATTTGCTCACACAGATGCTGCAAGAGGATGGAATTCAAACACTTGGAGGATTGGGCTGCCACCTAAGAGCAACCATCCTGTTCTTCACCCTTTCCACATTCCTTGGATGCTACAGAGTGTAGGGCCATCAAGAAGCTTTTTTTTTTTTTTCCTGCAGTTGCAAACTGCCCAGCACACACTTAGCATTAACTAAATAATTAATATTGCAAGGGCTGAAGTATTTCTTGAAGGTTGGATTAGTTGGGAGCCAGATTTATAAATACTGGAGCAGAGCTTGCTGCCACTGCCAGAGCACTCAGGATCATCCTTTCCCCACCCCAAGAGTCCAAAGTAGATTTTTGTAGGACCTGTACAGCCCACCAATATTTTGGGGCACTTTATAAGGGATAAAAAAACCTCCAGACCTTCCATGCTTCCTGTATTCCTTTTCCAGAAACAGCAGCCAAGCAAAATAAAAGGATTACTCAGTCAGGGAGTCTGATAGGCAAGGGATACTGAAGAGAGGAACAGAAATCTCTCAGTCCTCCTATTTCTACTGACCCAAGGAGTCAGAGAACAGGAAACTTAAAAAAAAATTTAAAAGCTTTGCTTGTATCAAATACTTACTCAACAAATGTCCTTCCTGTGGATGAAAAAATTATTAGTTATTTGTTCAGGCCTATTAAAACTCTTCAGCTCCTGAGAATTATGCAAACTCCTCAGAAATAAGAAAAAAGATGTGAATCAAACCTTTTTTTTTTTTTTTTGCTCTTATCATAATGAGAAACTGCAAACATGGAACTGTAAGAAAGAGTCCTCTCCCCTGCCTCTCACTGCTCTCTTAGGGGCATCATCTTCCCCCAACACTGAGAAATTATCCAGGAAATTTTTCAGAGAGATTTAAGCACATCACAGATCAGATTTTAAAATCATTGTCCTTCCCCTCAGACTACAGACCAGCACCTCAGGCTTGGCACTAGAAACCCAAGTTAATTTAAGCAAATCTATGCTTTATTGTTGCAGAAATTTATAATCACTGTCATGAAGACAAAGGGGGAGCAATGAACACCTTCCACACAAACACCAAACAGGTGTGATATCAACACATTAATTGCCTGAAAACTCCTTTTAAATGTTTTATTGGGGAAACAACTGATATTCAGTAAACAATCAGAGAAAAAAAAATATATTGTGGTTTTTCCCATTTTTTCCCCCCACTAAAATCTATTTAATAAAGATGGTGTTCAAAATAAATGCAAATTATTGTGTAAGAAATTAACTGTGCTGATTCCTTCATTTGTTCTGAACTAGAGAGATCTGCATCTTCACCCTCATCAGTCCCTTTGGAGGATGGAAGGTAAAATTAAGTTGGATACCCTGTGAAATGCTGAACTCTCATCCATTTACTTTCAGATCCCCTGAAAGACATCAGACTAAAACACTCAGGAGAGCAGATCTGAGGGCATGCTGCAAGCTGGACTTCATTACAGAAAATGATTAAAAAACCCCTTGAAGGAGAGTAGCCAATTGCAGGCTTCACACACATCAGTATTTCAGCCTCCCTAGGATTGTTCCAAAACACCACCCAAAATTACAAACTAAAAGTGGGTCTTCAAGAATGCAGACTGGTTTGAATATTACTGTTTACAACAAATGAACAGCAGCAAGAAATTCTTCAAGGTAAATTAAATATAGGGCTGGCAAAGCCTTCAAGTGCCTTGTCAGTCACTCAGTGCCTTTTTGCCAAGTCAGAATTTAAGAGGGTAGGAGCCCAAGCACTGCCTCCCCCCAGCCAGATCCACTCACTACAGGGGAAAAACTAAACCAACCTTTTAATAAACCAGGAGTAAGGTGAAGCACTGAAAGCATCCTGTTTATGAGGCAATGCTCTGCTTGATCAATGCAGAAGCACAAAGGAACTTCAAGTTGACTGCAGAAATAAGTTTGGAATTTATTTTGTTTAAATTTTAACTGCAGCTTAATTGGAAAGTACCATAAGCCTGGATTTTGTATTTTCTTACCTCTTGAAGATTTAAAAAGATACAGCTGCATGTATGGTTTTTATTTAAATGGAGACAGCTCATTCTGAAAGCAAATTAACAATTCAGGGAAGTGCTTTTTATGACATTTTTTTTTAAGAAGCTCTCAAGATTTAGAACCAAAGTTTTGGGCATTTGGTTGTATACTGGGCAGTGGAAAAGCAGCACTGTTTCCTATTATTCTGTTTCCTATTATTTGTCATCCAAATTCTTCCCCCTCTTAAAAGTTTTAAGGAGTTACTTATCTATAGTTACAGGACTCCTTATCTCCCATAACTTTCCTACTGCATTCTCACAGTATTTGGGGGTTTGTGTGGTTTTTTTCCCCTTTAAACAACCACATCTGTTGTGCCCCAGGACCACAGAGGACACGAGCAGCTCTTTCTCCTGTGTCACCCCAGCTATTGATTGGAATCAATTCCAGAAGAAATGCCTGGAATGAGTCCTGCAGATATGGAATGCAGTCCTGAAGCATGTGAAGTCATGCACACATCTATCAATCTTGAGATCACTCAGCTATTCCTTTTTAATATCAACACTGCCACCCTTTATATGTTAATCATTCACTAACCACAGATGTGTACCCAACCTTAACTCCTTCCCAGCAAGCCACAAGCTCTAACTCAAGCTATTTAAAAAATAAATTCTTCCTCTTCTTGAGCTCCATCTTTCCTTTGTGGATCAGGTTGTTTTGGTTTTGTTTTGTTTTTTTTTTTTCCTCATTTCACATAAGCACTTGGCTTCTCCTCCACATATTTTTCAAGCAGCTATTAAACTTCTAGGTCTGGAATAAGTCCTTGCAAAAACACCTCTCCCTTTCTTTATTTTTCAAGTGTTATAATGTTGCCATTAAAATATCTACAGTATAAAAAGAAAAAAAAAAGTGGCTGGAAGACAAAAATGGCAACAATCTGAACACTTGATTTCTTCATTCTTCAGTACCCAACTATAATTTTCCTGGTGTGGCAATGGGATAAAGATTATCCTGAAAAATCTTAAATGCACCAGATACATTATTTGACATAGTAAAAATTAATTTAGAGGATAAAAAACAACAAACATTTCCCCATGTCAAGCATAAAATTTCTCCAACTACTTGCTGAAAACAAACCATTCAAGTTCCACACACAAACTCCTTAGCACAAGTTTGATGGCCTAGACCAGATGTCCAAGGTCAAAAACTGCAGCAAAGAGCAGTTCTTGTTTTACTCAATGTTCTTTTCTTATTAGTTCAACACAGATTTTGTTTTTCCCCTGCTAAACTTGCAGTCAGACCTGCAGTCAGGAGTTCAGTTCCCATCTGCCACTGTCAGGGATTTTTTTCCACCATCATTATTCAGCTCACGTTCTGGGATACTGTTTTCAAGTCATCATTTCTTAGAGCTGACACTGAAATATCAAAAATCATCTGAATGACACAGCTACCAAGACTTACTCATACTCAGGTGTCTTCAGGAAAACAGACACTGAAGGAGGACTGTCACAGAATGATTTGGGTTGGAAGGGTCCCCCCTCAAGGTCACCCTGCAGGCAGCAGGGACACCTCGACCCCATCAGGGTGCTCAGAGCATCCTCAAACCTCCAGGGAATATCCCCAGGGAATATCCCCAGGGATGAGGCCTCAACCACCTCCCTGGGCAACCTGTGCCATTTTTCCACTGCCCTCATGGGGAAGAACTTTTTCCTAACCTATCAAAAACCAGAATGATCCAGCAGTGAGGGGAGGCAATGTGCAATCAACCCAAATCAGAGTGGTTTCAGATGTTTAAATGGTTCTTAAACCTTGGTGCACATGACCCTGCAGACCAGGATTCCTGCCCAAACACACAGGACTGGTGAGGTTGGTACCATGGGGCCAAAAAAAGACCCAAAATGAAGCCCAGACAAGACTGCTGTGCTCAGCACAGGAAACACCAGGTGAAAAACTGAAAGGGAGTGATCTAGAGGAGGTTAAAAATCAGAAGATGTATTTTTCAACGATGTTGTCCTCATCTGAGGAAAGAAATAAATGGCAATTCCTAGGAGCCAAACCCTTAGGGACACTCTAATAGACAGCAGCAGTTTAAGTAGCATTCTCTCTCTGTGCATTCTGAGATTTAACTTCATGGTAGCATCAAACAGGCCTAGATTAAGGTCTCCTTGTGCTTGGTGATTAAAAGCATGAAGCATCTTTGACCCAAATAACTTCCAACATCTCAGAAGAACACACAAAAATAGGTTATGAAAAAAAAATGACATTATGTGAATTTGTAGAGCTTTATTCCAACCCTCTCAGCATATGACTCTTAATTTAAATACAACACAAACCAGAAAAAGCAACTCTGTGATCCAGCAAGATATTCATAACTCGGGCACTCAACAAAATGTACAAGAGGTTAAACTCTCTTAGCACAGTATGGATGGAAAATGTGAGGAGCTACAGCTCTGTGAGCTGATAAAAACCCAAAGTGTTACTTGTGTCAGTTATGCTATAAAATAGGTTATGGTCCTATCTATCAGATGACAGAGTGGTAACACCACAGTTTGTAATTAGCACTGACTGACAACTCTGGCCTGAGCTCAAGAGATGTAAAAAATAAATGAGCATAACACATCAACTCCCTGCCATCCACATTCACATTTCCACCAGAAATATCAGTAGGAGACTGGGGGGAAATCTAAACTACCCCTAATTTGAGAGTGAAAGCCTTTGCTTGGTTTCCAGTGTCCCTGGTACTCATGAGTGAAAATTAACTGGGTGACAGTAACTCATTCAAATATAAAAATACACAGATGCAGATATTTAAGGTACTCATCAATTTCTGCTAAATTTGATCAGACATAATGTATGCTTGCTGCATGATTAAATAAAATACAAGAAAACTAAACATGTTAACTCATTTAAGAATTGAAAGAGTGACAGGTTTTATAAACCCAACAGCTTTAAGCAGGCAGCACTCCACGGGGTGGTAAGGAGAGGCAGAAGATGCACATCACCCAAAACGAAGGGGAGCAAGAGGAGAAGCCCCAGGAGTCCTCACCAGCACCCACCTCTCCTGGATCCCACCTCTCCTGGATCCCACCTCTCCTGGATCCCACCTCTCCTGGATCCCACCTCTCCTGGATCCCAACTCTCCTGGATCCCAACTCTCCTGGATCCCAACTCTCCTGGATCCCAACTCTCCTGGATCCCAACTCTCCTGGATCCCAACTCTCCTGGATCCCAGCCTTGGGATCCCTGAGCACTCCAGACCCACACACCAGCAAGGAGTATCTCAGGAGTTAGCTACTCCAGCAATCCCCTTGACCTCTCCACCCAAATACCTGAAAGTAAGAGGTAACAAAACACCAAAGGAGCAAACACCACTGCCTACTGCTTGCCAATCTTATACCTAACACATACACTCAATGTATTGCATGAAATTTAAAAATAATTGTCTGTACACTGAAGGGAACAGAAAGTTAATCCAGTTAATCCAGGAACTGCCTGCCTGATCCAGGCAGTGCTGTGCACCCCTTTTACTTTCAAAATAAAATGAAGCTGTTGGGATTTTCTCAGACTTGTCTGTCCTTTCTGTATCAGCACAGGTTCCAATAGTTCTTCTAGCACATTTCTTGCTTTTGAAACATTCCAAACAATGCCTTTCCCTTTTGCCCTCTGATTTTTTTTTTCTTTATTTCACTTTCTAATTCTTTCAGGATTTCTCCTTCTTCAGTGTTACCTCATTTTTATCCTTATTCCTCATCTATCCATCCTTTAACTTCTACTGGAAGATGAGTACCAGGGTGTACTGCACCAAAGAACTCCCATTTCCTTCCAGGAATAAACCAGGTAAAAAGAGAGAACCTTTAGCTGTGTGTCATACAGAAATCCCTGTCTTCTAGTAGGCATCTGCTATATAACCAAGTTATCCAGTCTAGCACTTATTACAGAAGGATTTTAAAGAGAATCCATTTGCCTCCAAACTCTACCCATGCCCTAATTGTTAAATACAATATTCCTGTTTAATATATTAATTGCATAAATATTTAAATGTTTGTTTCATGGTTATAAAATTACTTGTTCTTTTCCTTCTTCCTGCTTCCTCTGTCTCCTGTTCAAATCACATCTAATCAAATTTCAAGTGGGAAATACTGCTCTGCTCCATGTGGGAGAATATTTAAACATTCCATTTCCATAATAATTTCATTTAGTTTTTCAGGTAGAAGAAGCTTTTCCTGACTTTCCACATCAAGCCTTAATCTCTATTCACCACAAGATAAGAAAATGTTATTACACCATAACTAGCTCAAGCACTAACATATACTTATCCCAACAGATACAATCTGAGCATTAACTAAACAGGTTATTACCCTATTTATTAAAAAATTATGACGTGTCCACTCCTGTACCAAACATAAACCATGCAAAAAAAGTGCAATAAAAAGGAAAAACACAAAAATTCAAGCTCTTGGTATCTTGCACGTGTGTAAGAAAGGCAAGTAAATTATCAGTTTATCTGTTATTTAATTTCTTTAAGTCTAGAAGTGAAATTGCATGCTGAAATCATTCACACAACTACCAGTTATGAGTTTGATCTTACAGTGAAGACTACCAGGCTGATGCAAAGTCTCAAATCCACAAAAACTGAGATGGACAAAATAATTATGTTAACAGATTGCGTGAAGTTTGAGGAGCTGCAATATTTTCTGCAAGGACAGGAAACATACTTTTTTCCTCTAAATTATGTTCTTTTCATTTGGCAAGAACATATGCCCACTGCCTCCCCCCAAATTTTTCTTATCTATTACTACAAAACTGAAAGCAAAACAACTTGATTTATCAGCCACAGGCAATACTGCTTCCAGGAACATCCTAGAGTCAAGCAGCAGCACCAAAAATATCAGAGAGGCTGGCAGTACAGGCCAAATGCATGTAAATCCTTTTTAAATGCAATCCTACCAAAAATAACAGGTGTTTTAATTTTGTTTCATCAGAAATAGCAGCCTCAGATCACCACTGTGTGAGAGCCAGCATATTCTCAGTGGTCACTGCACTGAATTAGGAAGCTTAAGTTCAATTCCTGCTACAAAAAGCCAAGTGTTGGGGGACCCTGGGCAAGTTGTTTCATTTCCACTGCCACATTAACATTTTCTGTTAATGTTTTCTACATCAGTCTAAAGGAGTTTGCTGTTTTAACTCTGGTATTAATACTCATCACATCTCCAGAATCAGCTGGAGCCTGACAACAGGAGGAACTATGCCCATGCAGCCAAAGAAGGTTTGCTTGGAGAAAACAGAACCAGTTTACACTTCCAGTCTGGAGCCCACAATTCATAGTATTTTCTAAGTAAAACACAAGCACTGCTAAACCCCAGACATTCTGAAGATAAAACACAGAAACAAGGGGACAAAAGCCACGGGCTGAGCTAAGCCCTGGAACTATGCATGAGCTAAAGATTCTCTTTACATTCCCTTTAGCTGACAGCTGTATCCCAGTTCCATGTTTTTTATAAAATGACTGAGCTCCATTTTTAAGCTGAGCATCACATAAAGCTCGGCCACAAGGACCTGAGCACAGCTGTACACCAGTTGCAGACACACTGTCCCTTTTAACTCTGTGGGAGTACAACCTTCCCACAGCTGTCCAGCAACAGCCTCTGTGCCACCTCAGCTTGTAGGTGTCACTTTTCTCCTCCCAAACAGACAGATGTGTAAAAACATTAATTAGTTAGTTGATCATACATTCAAAGACCAATTCAGAGATGTGTCTGACTAAGTAAAGCTTAATTTTCTGCTTTTGCAGCCCACAAACATTAGCACCTCTAAGCCAGGAAAGTAACAAAGACCACCCTGGGAAAGATGCACTCCCCTTTCTTTCTCCTCTTCCAAAATTGATTTTACCACTCAAAATAAGAAACCCAGAATCATAACACAGTGATTTACCTGGGTAGGAACAAGCACTGGAGGATATGCCAGCTTGTGATGTCTGTACATCCAGAATGAAAAGAGCACAATCACTGCAATTCCCATGATAGGCACCAGTGAATACAGCAAAGTGTTGAAGAGAGGTGGCTTAGGTGTAACAGGGTTGGAAGTTGCTGCAGAAAATGAGAGAAAAAACAACAAAACAAAACCCACAGCTTTTAAGGAACAAAAATCTAATGCTTGAAATGTCTAGCATCCTGATTTCCTAAAAATTCTTGCATTCAGGACAACAGGCCAACAATTTTTGATTAAATAGCATACTCTGACATAAACAGACATAAATTTAAAAAGGCAGCACTTTAGCAAGCACAGAAATAACTTCTATCACTGGATTTACACATCAGCACATCTAACTTTTGTCCTCCTAAGCTCTGCCTATCTACAGCCTCTAAGGAGTTTCTATTTTAAAAAGATTGTGAGAATGCCATCACTTAATGAATGAAAAGAACAATCAATACAGCAGCTTAGCCTTTGAAATACATACAATAAGATATCATTAAGTAGAACAGGCCAGAAATAATCTGCCAGGGTTTCTATGCACTGTGGCTTAGCTGAAAGTAAGAGGTGTCCAGCTGAAGACACTCCCCACTGGACCCTGAGAAAGGCTCCAGGGTCCTGGTTCTGAGGCAGCTGGTGCAGGGGCAGCCAGAGACCCCTGGGGCAAAAGAGCTTTCATGAGAGAAGAATGTCAATTATTGCCTTAGCAGTATCACTGACAAAAAAAAATGACAAGAACATTATTCTTGGGTCAAAGACTATTTTACTCTCATTGAAAATGTTATTTAATAAACAACTTCCTCTGGCTATTTGGTACACAAGACATTTGCTGTTTTCAGTTCAGTTATTAACATTATTCAGTTTTCCAACAAAGATTAAATTCTTCACTGGAAGAAGATATGCAAGAATAATCAAATCATCCTTTAGTTATTGCTTTTTGAAACAATTTTTTTTTACGGCTGGCTCTCTGATTCTCTTTGTAACCTGGGAGGAAATTCTCTCCCCCTTTTTAAAGGTTACTTTGTCAATTTACAGAGAAATTCAAAGGTTCAATTACTTCAAAGCAATAGTGACAGTTTTGTTTCAGAAGAGGAGCATTCATCGGAGGGGATGATACAGCTCTTAGCCTACTGAATTATAGATGGTTCCAGAGGATTAACTATACAATTAAGGTAAGATTTGACAGCAACTTCTGTATCTTAAAACAGCCAATTATTTCAGATTATCCTTCCTTCTCACCCTTTGAAAGGAGCTGAAGCACCTTGTATCAATTTAAATGACTTTTAGTACTGGGAACCTTTCAACAGCAAAGAACTGAACCGGCAATTTTCTAAGCTCTTTACACGTCTCACACAGAGCCCTATCATCTGGGAATGATGAACTTTTTGGCAGGAAAATCTGACCACAACAGTTTGAAGTCTTATCTCCTGAAGAGGCACAATATTAAATATTTCTGAACTCTGCTAAACAGCTCCTTCAGAAATGTGTTAAGACAACTTACGCTGCGTGACCTCCATTTCTGGGAAATAAAAGAAGCGCTCGTTACACATGTTGCCCTCACAGCAACAGAAAAACACTTCAGGGCTGTCTCTCTTCTCTATGCAATCACTCCTATTAAAAAAAAATAATTAACAACTTAAATTAGTAAATTTGTCATTTTTTGTTCAAGAGAAAACACGATCCTACTTCAAGTGAACTTCCTTAAATCATCCCGGGTAACGCAGTACCCACGTAAGAATTAAATCTGAACAATTTTGATCATTATTTTCCACTGCAATGAAATTAAATAATAAAGCTGAAACAGCACATTTCTGCTTCAAGAGTTAAAGAACCAAATCCTTTCACCAAAAGGATGCTTTCCAAAAGCTGACAAGAATACTGCAGAACAGTTTATGATCTAGATTTAAACAAGACAAACAAAATCAAAGAGCCAGTGTCTAACCACACACTCACAGTACAAGGTTGCATGGTTTATGCATTAGTGGGAAGGACAATTTATTATTTTTTAATATTTTTTTAAAGAAAAAATACAAAAGTCCTCCAATTTCCCCTACCTACATGATGCTTAGCAATAGTGCTTAATTTCACTCCATGAATCAACTGCAGGAAAGGAGCTTTATTAGCAAATAAGCTGAAACCATTCGAGTCAAGAAATTAAAACAAGAGGCAGGCAGGAGATGACAGCAGAGAGAAGAATGTAAAAATTCCACAGAAATAGCTGAGGATTTTAAATACAGCTGAGGATTGTGAAAAATTTGGGGGTTCATCTCCAAAAAAATTAGGTTATTTTATGGAAGCAGCTTTTACAATTACTCTGTACTGTAATTCCCATAAAACATTTCTTCTTTGATGTTCTTAATCTGCTGTTGTTTGGAGTTCATCGTGCTGTAACTCCCTGTTTAATAAACCACCCTTCACTCCCAGAGATAAGGTTTTGTTTAAGGGCTGTTTTAGACAAGCAAGGCAGTGTGTATTCTTATGACAAATTACACTTAATGAGGTCTTAGAGCCAGACAAATTTTTACTCAGTTTTCAGCTATTTCCTTAGCATCCTTCCTCCATTTTATCTCTTCTTCCAATTTCTTGTCTTTGCTTAAGGGAGAATTCAGCACCATTTTCCTGTAGACTGCTTACACATGTATGTAGAACTAGAAGATTAAAAAAACCAAACCAAAACACAAGCAAAACCAAAGTACTTCCCTTCCTGAGCACTCTGCAGTTACCAGATACTAGTAGCAACAAATAAGATTTTTTTAAAATTGTCCTTTGCCTTCCAGCATAGCTGAATTTCAATCATGCTGTGCAAGCAAGCTTGCAGATGCTTTGCTACTGAGAAACAGATAAATCAGAACTGCTATCCACTTAGCTTTAAACTGTCATTAAAGGAGAAAACATCCTGGTGTGTGAGGAAACTTTATTTGGTCAAAATTACTATAATGATTCCTTCTATTCATTTGACACTAAAGAAAAACAAAAGGAAAATTTTTTAAAACATTACCAAAAGTTATGTTTTCATACATTTTCAAGATTTTTTTTTAATGCATTTTAAAGATTTTTTAAATGCATTTTACTATGCATTTGTTTTTTTAATTATCTCCCTTTCCAAAGAATAACTGTTTTGGTCAAATAAAACTTAGCACCATAGTTAAAGAACAATAATACCATTTCTTAAGAGAGTCATGACCTTTATTCAGCCAGTATCTAACAAACCCCAAGCCCTGCTGCTATTGCTCACAGGGACTTGCTAGACCATCTGTTATTAAAAAAAAAAAAAAAAAAAAAAAGACTGGAATTTTAGAATATCTGGTGTCTCCTGGAGCTGCCACTGAGGTGATCTTTTTAATAAATTGGCAAAATCCTTCCACATTTCAATAAAGATCAGACAGGATATGCTGACTTTCCTACTCCAAAGACTTGGGAAAAGTCAACTGTGGAAATTTGCATTCTGGGTCAATTACTGTATTTGTACTGTTTAGCAATAAGAAGTTGTAAAAAAATCTGTTACTAATGGCCTAAAAAAAACAGTATTTTTAAGATACAGGGAGTAAGTAAGAGAAGGTAAAACGTCCTATTCTGCAAACATGACAAAAGTACCTAGAGGAATCCAGGTCCCTAAACAGAGGTGCTCAAAAAAATGAAAGGTGTGGATGTCAAAAACAAGGTTCAGAGACTGAAAATAATTTGCCTCAAGTACTGTTTGCAGAGGGGAGGCTGCATAAATTAGGGACAGGCCAAACAGTTCAAAATTACAAATAAATTTAACATCTCTAAGAAAACTCACTTACCTGTCATAACAATTGATGTCATCTAGCCAGCAGCCTTGCTTCACAATTTCAATTGATCCAGAAATATTCTTCCAGGTAGCAAAGCAGTGTTGTCTTTTATCTTTATCACCATAACAAGGCTCAATCCCACTGCGGTTTGTTTTGTCTTTTTCCCAGTTAGCATTGTAGTAGATACACTGTGTTTCTGATCTGCCAAGTATGGCACCTTTTAGGAATGAAAAGGAAATCCCAATTAAATGACATTTAAATCCCAATTAAATGACACTCCGAAGGATGAGACACACAAACAGTCAAAACAAGGGTGCACAAAAATATCATGCACTGCTTGCATCAATATACCCTCTCCCCTCTTTTTTTTTTTTTTTTTTTAAAGAAAGAAAGAAAACATTTAAAGTTCACCAGCACTCCCAGTAAGTGTTGAAACATAAAACAAGGATGCTCTGTTAAGTCAGAAAGTGACTTGAGTAACTCAGCAAGACTTGAAGGAATAAAGAATGAGTTTGTGCAATACTTCCCCCTGAACAGCAGCAGCAGAGAAAAATTAAAATGCTGAACAGTGAACATTTAGTTGTAATAGTAACCAAACAAGGAGTTTTAGCTGGTAGACTTAACCAAAATACATTTTTGGCTCTCTCACTACACATGCCAAAAAAGCAATTTGTCAATGCCAGAAACCTAAACCCACCTAATAAATTAATTTTTAAACCTTACTTTTTATACCCCAAGCTTTTCATTTGCCACGTAACTTCTTAAAAACAAAGCACTGAAGTGTAAGACACATTGTGCTGAAATAGTATCCTCCATGGAATTCTGATTTGCCAAGTGAGCAACTGGAATTGAGACCCATAGGTGGGAGGGTCCCTTATCTCCAAGCACAGCACTGATTATGGGCTCACCTATCCTCATAAACACATGGGGTTTTTTTTGTCAGCCCAGTATTCTTTAAAAAAAAAAAAAAAAAAGTTTCTGAATTTCATTTTCTCTCCCAACAAAACCCAGCAAATCCTACCAGGCTGAAGCACCTCAACATGGAGGTAAACTCTTGTTTTCATGTGCTGTGAAGCACTCATCTGGGTTTCACTAAGGTCAAGGGTTGTTAGGATGCAAAACTACTAACAAAAATTCTGGTAAGGTAGGAATAACTGGCTTTTGCTTCTGGATTTATCCTGTCAAATTCTGCCAAGAGTCTGTCATTAATCTTCATGCAAGGTGCATCATTTAACATGTATTAAGAACATGGAAAAACAGAGATGAAGAACTGGAAGTCAAGAGGACTCTTCAAAACCAAGGGAGGGTGAGGAAGATGACAAAGCACCTGTACTTAGCCTGTGCATCCATCTGATGTTTTCAAGAGAGACAGTACATCAGGCATCATGCTGAAGATGAGATTTAGACAGAAAAGGTCTTCCACAGCAGTCAGTGTCACACCTATTTATTTGTATCACTTATACTTCCTTTATTCCCATCTAGTCACAATAATTTTGATACACCAGTGCAGATACTTCCCACTGTCCTACCCCAGGGTGTAACAAGCAGAGCTGCTTCTGTGGCATGAAATTTTTGTCCCTGGGCACCCTTCCCAAAAAGGGTGGGAGGTGGGGGTCATGGTGACTGACCCATTGGTCAAGGCTTCCATCCCATAACACCTCCTCAATCACACAAACCCAACAGACAGGTAATTTTTCTCAGTAAACAGACCTGATGGTCCAGGGACCCCAAAACATTGCACCTCTCAGGGTGATGAGCATCATTTCACACTGAAAATTGCTGCAGCCCTCTGGAAGGGCAGCAGTGGCCAGCAGAAGGGATCCCAGCCCTGACCAGAGCAGCATTCCCACATAACCACCTTCAGAAACTTTTGACTTTGACACATTCCAAAAATAGGCAGAGGATGCTGCTTCCACTTCTTGGGCAGGAGCCTGGCTGTTCAATGGGAGCCCTGCACTAGCCAGCTGGTAACACTGTGAGATGCAGCATGTTAACTATTATATTCTTTGTGCTGCAATGGCCTGACCTTTACAACTCCCAGCTATGGCAAGAAACAGATGAGGCAACAGATTGAACAATTTGGTTCTGTCAGTGCAATAAAGCAGAAGTCCTGGATTTCTCCCGTACGTGCCATTCCTTCTCTTCTGCTGCCAAGCCTGGCTTTGAAGGGCCACAGACAAGATAAATTTGGTAGAATTCAGAAAGTACAGTAAAACTCACTTTGAACAAATGTTCTCCTTACACGTACCCTACCCACAGGCAGGTTTTCTTGTTCATTAATGCTCTGAATCAGTTCAACCTGTTCAGCTCACCAGAAACCTCACTGCTGGTTGAATGACTTTGGATGTGAAGCATCTAACCAGAGGATCTTCTGCAGGGGCTAAACAGATGTTTGTAATAGGTTTGGCCAGACTAAAAACTCATGGCTGGACATACCAGGACAATCTTGGATTAATCTTTCCAAGGAGAAAAGCAGGAATGTAGCAGAAGCAAAGAAGAGAGGAACCACACAAAGGAGACAGCTCTGAGCCCACTGCACAAAGGAAGCATCTGCTTCTAACCACAGGAATCAAACTCTGGAGAGAAGGGCAGTTGGTATTGACAGGAAAAGCAAATTTATTTAGGTCTCAGCTTAGGCAGAGTATGGCTATAATGAAACTCCTACACCCATTTTGAGTGCTGGCAAACTGTTTTCATATGAAATAGTCAGGTCCTTAGGAAATCTCATCCTGAATCTTAAAAGGCACAAAGTCACTGCTGAAAGAAGCCAGCAGCACAGCAGAACCAGCACCACCCTGTGATCTGAAAGCTTCTGAGAGGAAAACACATTGAGAAAAAAAAAAAAAAAAAAAAAAAAAGGCAAGAATATTCAAATACAAAATGGCTTTGTTTTGGCATGTTAGGGCAGATCCCATTCAATATATGCTGTTATCACATTGCTGTATCACCAGCCATGGGTGTGCATCCACAGCAACTGCTGGAAAGAAAACCATTTGCTACTGAACTTCTGAACTGCTGTTAATACAGGATACACTGTAATTGTCAGCACTATAGAAAGCTATTTTATTAGAATGCACATGGGCAGTCTGGAAAACCTCACCTTAGGAGGAATTTGGAGGACTGGTTACCATTTTTTCAAGAAAACTATATGAAGGCCAAAAAAAAAAAGAAAACAACCCAACAAAAAAAGCCAAACAAAACAAACCCACAACAACAAAAAAATCTGTTTTGTTTTTTTTTTTAATTAAAGAAGGGGCAAACAATTAAATCTGTGAATAGCTAATACTCATACTCATACTCATCCAGAGCTAATTTAGAAAGGGATTCCTGGCAAAGAGATTCTGGATTAAATATGAATTCTCCATTATAGGTACCACTACACTACACTCAGAGGAAAAAAAAAAACAACAAAATAACCCACAAGATGCCAGGTCCTGGGAGTTAATCTTCTTCCTTTAAACCTAAACAGTCCTTACTTACTGCTTTTGCAGCCTATTTGGTTGGTAACACCACATAAATACACACAGGCTTTCAAAGAGAAGCTCCATCTGTGATTCCTTGCTGGTTTAGAGAGTCTAGCATATTTTTAAAGCCAAGGGCATGAAAACTGGTGAAAAAGCTACAAAAATTGGTTAAATGGCACAGGGTCTAAAACATTAGTGGGGAAAAACCCCACAAGTCTTCTGCAAGGCAGTCTATGTACATAGATTGCTGTGATGGGTGCTCCCACTGTGTACCTCATACATCCTTAACTGGAAAGGAATTTCAAATAAAATTTCAAACTTATTTCTGCCTGTCTTCCAGCTCCAGCCCAAACTTTTTTTCCATTGAATATGCTCCTGAGCTGCTCATAGCAACACTGAAATCTGGAAAGAGTAATCACATCCATAGCTTGTGGCTGCACAACCCACCCAGACAAGCCCATCACACACTGTATCACAATCATTTGGGTTGGAAGGGACCTCTGAAGGTCACCCAGTCAGCAGGGACACCTCAACCACATCAGGGTGCTCAAAGCATCCTCAAACCTCACCTTGAACATCTCCAGGGATAAGGTCTCAACCACCTCCTTGAGCAACCTGTGCCATTTTTCCACTGCCCTCATGGGAAAGAACTTTTTCCTAACCTATCAACCCATAGAATGATCCAGAAGTGAAGGGAGCCAAACCCAAAGTGCAACCAACCAAAACCAGAGTGGTAGCAGATGCTCAAACACTTGAGTTTCAGCAATTCTTAAACCTTGGTTCACATAACTTGAACTGGTTTCTCTCCTAAGCACTAATGAGAGGAGTGCTAAGCATTTACATGCAGGAATACTCATGGGAGAAAAAAGGTGTTTTTTTTTTTTCCCCCCTCATTTCCTAGAAAACCAAGTATATCAGAGAGTGAAAGGGTCAAGTTCAGTCTGGTAAGTACCCTGTACTTCCTGGAGCATGGGGACTTTCATCTCAAACATCACACAAAGCATCTGTACTCATTCTGAGCACAGCTATCCACAAACACAGAAGGATCAGAGCAGTTTAGGAGAATAAATTGAGCAGAATGGCCTGAAGCACCACGGGGAGTGGGCACTGGGAGTTACCCAGCAGACAGAACAGCCCATTCACTAGAAGATCTGAACTGTCAGGCACTGTTCCAGGGCAACAAAAAAGGACAGAAAATGTAGTGTAGATAGAAACAGCACCTTGAAAAACTTCACTTACTGTGCAGGCACCTTTATCAAGGATTTGTTATTTTATTTGTTTCCACAGTGATCTCATACATTTCTAGACCCACAGACAGATCTAAGAACAGACTAAAATTCATAGTAAAGAGGCCCAGCTTTGATGTTTCTGCAAGCAGAAAGCAGGTTTTTATCACTCTGTATTTTTTCTGATTACACTCTGGGGAATGTTTCTCAAAAGAAAAATAAAGAGCCTATTTTCCACCTAATGAAGCAAACTGAGTTACAACAAAAAGGACCAATTCTGTCCTCCTTACACATCCCACCATGTTCCAAAATGCAGTTTGTTATCTTTAGACAAGAATTAGTCCTATTATCATTGTTCTCAATGCTTGCAGGTCAAACTAGGGCTGTACTTCACACAAACTGAGCCAAAGTACATTCATTCTATCCAAACAGTTATAATTACTGAATACTATCTATACATGACCTCCACCCCAAAATTAGACACAATCAAAGGAAAGAAGTAGGATTTTGGAACCTGTACAGAGAAGCACCCTCAGAGCATGCTGAATATCTAAGGCAGAAGGAACTCTGAATACCTATGCAAAAATCACCAGCTTGCCCTTTCCAAGTTCAAGAATGTTGAGGAAACCTCTGCATCCATAAAGCTGTGACCTCATTCTGACAACCTCTACAAAAGAATAAAGACAGATTATTGAACTTTTATTAATTCCAAAGAGTTCCAGTATTCAGAGACCTGTGATTTTAGAAATGGTGGCAGCAGAACTAATGAAAGTTTCTTTAAAGCATGAAGCCACAATTCAACAAAAAGGATGTAACAAAGGATGAAGAATCTCTTATTATGCTCCTCAGTACCATCCAAAATAAGGTCTCCATGTTGGTCATAAAAGATGGGATTAAGAGGAGCATGATACATAGAGTCCTCAAAGAAGCCACCAGAGGAGACATCACAGTGGCACCTAAATCTCATTGAACTCCTGCTCAAGGAACAAAAGAACCTGAAATGATTTTTGCAACACATGCTCCTCCTGGCAGCCTCTCCATGCACTCTGTCCTGCTGGAAGAAATTATTAATATCATGATAGAAATCCATTTTCTGCCTTGAACTTCTGAATACCTTAAGACTGGATTTAAGGAAGTGGAAAAAAAAAACAAACCGACCCAAAACCAACCAAACAAAATAGTTGTCTGGTGTCCAAATTTTCCAAAATCACTTCAGAGCAAACACGTGGCAGAAAGTGGAGCAAAGGGGTCAGGCAGCCCTCCTAAGATAGAAATTAAGGTACCAGGAATGGTACAACTGGGATCTCTAGCATCAGCTGGCTACCTCTGAAATAAAGATTGTCATTCTCTAGGAATCTCTAGAGATTTCAAGCTAAGGTAAGTGCTATTTTTCACACTCCCTGACTTCAAGGGAACACACTAAAACACAGGCTGATGTTTTCAAGTTCAAATATGCCATTTCTGTCACAGCAAGGTGTGAGCAGCATAAAACAGAAAAGCTCTCATCTACTGCCTAATAATTTTTTTGGGGAAAAAAGCTTGATAGAGTCTGTAAATTGTTTTTTTGAAGCACCAGCATGTGTAAGACGAGTGTAGCCCCAAGGCTGTAGCTTTTTCAGACCATACTGGAGAAACAACCCCCTCCCCTATCAAAACAGAGAAGGTATTAGAAGATGGTAAAAAAAAAAATAAAAAAAATCTATGACAACACAGGAGTCAGTGCTCATCAGGGAAGTTTAAACTGTACAAAATTCAGAGGTTAAAAAAGAATAAAGCAGGGTCAATTAGGCACTTATGCTAGGAAAACACGGTTTCCAACCAGGATTACCCTCCTCTCCCCAGCCCAAAACCCCAAACACAAATAAAAAAATCAATTACTATAGAAAATGATCACAGCAGCTTGCCTCAAAGGAAAAGCTGTCTCAAGTCAGCCAAGATTTTAAAAGGAAGTGAGAAAAAGGCACAGCTGAAAGTGACAATGCCTGCCTTAACGGGTCCCTTCCCACCACTCTCCCTCAGAATATTTGTCCTCAAAACTGTAGGCAGGTCTGAATGTATAAACAAAACTCAAATAAACTCGATTTCTGAGATTAAAAACTTGCAAACTATGCTTCTGCTGTACCCTGGTGGCATCATCTCCACCAGTCTCTGGATGAAGTTCATGTAAGGCAGCTGCTCTAGAGATGCTTTCCCACAGCACAGGTGCCAGCAAACCCCATTTCCACAGGGAGCCTGAGAATGCTGCTTTTCCACTCAAGAAGTAAAGGGATTCACTGATATTCCCTGCCTAAAGCCTAACCAAACCACCTTAGGAAATTAAAACCAGCTGAGGGAGGTATGAATCTTTTTGAGGGATGACTATCATGCTGGTGGTGGTGGCAACCACCAGATCTTCTATTTTCAGGCCTGACAGTGAGTTTCCCAGCCATGATCTCAGATCCCTGTCACAGCTCTGCATCTGATTTCAGAGTCCCAAAGCAAGGGGAATCCTCCCATGCTTCACTGCCAGGGGAAGTGCTGCAGCACAGCAGCCAGGAGAAGTTTCAGTGGAAGCTTCTTGCACTCTGAGATCCTGCACACCCATTCAAAACCTAAAAACCAAGCAGTCACCTGATGTGGGGGGCAGCTCAGGAGATAACATTTGTTCACTCCCCACCTTCCTCCAGGCAATACCTTGTTAACAAGCAGCTGTCAATCTCTGGGGTATTTCTGATCAAAATGAACCTTTTCCAACGTTGGTATTTGCACAAATTCTTCTCTGAGGTATGAAATTCTGCAAGAAGTTTCCTATCAACAATGAAATATTAAGATCTAAACGGAAAGTTTGAAATTTCTGCAACTTCGGGGGGATGGGAAATTCAAAAATATTAATCCATTTTAAAAAGCTTAAGACTTTCACAGGAATTCTAGATGTCTTTATTTGATTGCACTGTATCAGTAAATGAAATTGCCTCCAACTCTTCCAGTCTTAGGTTTATTTCATCTTCCAGAATCCTGCTGAATATGATCAGCATCAGCATTTCACCATGTAATGATAAATAAGGAATGTCTCCTCTTCCCTGCAAGGAGAATCCATTCCAACCTCTCAAAATATAAGCACAGAGTAGCTAAGTCAGGTGTAGCACAAAAAAATTCTTCTATCTTTTGCCTTCCCCATTCCAATTCAATGCAACTTTTTTCAACAGTTTGACTGCAAACAGAGCTACACACCAAATAAAAAAAAATTAAAAGAGAACCACAACAAAACCAATCAAGGCATCTATGAGGCAAGCGTCCAACTTCACATTTGATGTTTCCTCCATGTGATGCATCCTACCCCCACTTCTTTCAGGACCTTATATATATCTATTTATAAGACATCAGGACCAGTGTGATTCTGTCAAACACAGACCTCAAACAAGTCTCCCTGTGGGTGTTGCATCCCACTCTGTGGTACTGCAAGCAAAAACACTGCGTGGATATCCCTTCACATGATGATCAAGCTTCTTAATTAAACCCAAATTATTTTGCCATCACTAGACTTAACTGTTTTCTGTGGTTATAACCAAGATCCTAGCCTAAACACACAAGTTTTAACTTTTTTAAATTAAAAGAAAAAAAAAATATGTATAATCAGCTGTGTTTTCTTGCTTGAACTGGCCCAGAAAACTTAGAACCTGCTAAGCTATTTGTCTGGCAGCAGAGCTGGCTGGACTGAGGAGTACACAGACACTGACCAGCAGATCCAGACAAGCTACAGCTGCCCTTGTCCAGATGGCAGCTGAACAGTATGAAAGACAGGTTCCAGATTTGTGTAAACAAAGAGAGGGATTACCTTGGTCGTGCAAGCAAACAGAGTAACTTGGCAAGGGGAAAAAGCAGGATCCAGGTTTGAACTGAAAAAATTCAAACCTTTAAAAGTTCACCCCTTCAACTGAGCTGGAAACCCTTTATTTACCCCTCCTTTAATTCTCCAACAGATTTATGGAAAATCCTCAACTTTAAAATGTCTTGACTCCACACAGTCAAGAATCCAGGGTTGGGTTTTTTTGTATTTTTATTCTCCTTTTCATTTCACTACCTCATCACAAGAGTTCATCTTTCTTAGGTGGTCAGAACTACGTGCAGTACCAGGCATTTCTGGGGTCAATGTTGTTTGTCTTTGCTAAGAAATACATCTTCAGAAGAATTTTAGGATCTCGTGCCTCACAGCTAAATCATATTAGTAGCCCATGGGATCTCTTGTAATGCAAGAGCAGAGACTGAAATACAGTTTTTAGTTGTAGTGCAATGAGGAAAGCAGACTCTGCTGCACAGCCTCACAAAGAGCTGAACTGGCACAACTGAGTGGAAGTAATTCCTTCCTTCAGCCACTAAACTTAAATAAATGTCAGACTGCAGCATCACACATCTGAGTAAATACCTATCATCATAAAAATGTTAATATGGTGTTCACTGCCGAACCCTCTTCCTAAAGCAAAAAAAATCTGCATAACCTCAAGCTTTGCTGTATCAAACTTCCTTTCTCCTGCCCAGCCCAATTTATATAAAATGGCAAAACTTTTCTACACTGAAAGAATCTTAAAATTTGTCTTTATTTTCTGAAATCACTACTGATTGTATTAAAACAAATTCCAGCACAACTGCCCCTTTACCTCCAGCTAAAGTTGCTGTCACTTGAAATGGATTTCCTATTCCTCCCCTCTCAGGCTACATTATTTTGCTTGCTCTCTCAGACTGCAGATCTGGAGGTTATGTAAAAATTCCCATTCTTGAAACAGCCCATATTTTTCTGACAAGGACACTGTTGATATGGGAAGCACATACTCTTCCTGCTTTCAAGCTCTAAGTCAAACCTCTGTGTCATGTCAAAAACCATGAACCAACTCTTGGTCAACCAAAATGCTCACCTTCAACAAAGATCATCTGGGTACTGACTGAAGGATGGAAGAAATGTAACAAGATGGGTTTGTTTACAATGCACAGTTCTGGATTTCTTTATGGGGTCTTCATTAAGTCAACATTTTCACCATGTGTAATACTCACAATTTAAATACTTGTGTTACTTATAACCCCATCACCATCACCCATGCTCTACAGGCACTACACAGAGCAAGATTTCCTTCAGGAAGTGAGGACTGACAGGATTTCACAAAAAATCATTATTACACCAGTTTTAATGCAGAATTTAATGTAACTGGTAAACAGTTAAAAACTTCAGACATTAAGTTTTACAATGAGATGAAAACAAAGCAATGGAACAAAGTAACAGCAACATCAATAAATAAAATTTCCTACACCTGTGTGGATTCAGATTTGCTACCCATTGGTCATTTTTTTATATTATCAGCAACTTTATAAAAAAAAAAAAAGTAAGACTGACAGCTCCACAAACAAATCCAAAAAGAAACTCAGGACCCTACACACTAGAACTTAACTCTTTCTTTTTTATCTACTGTCATTTGAACTCTAAGAGTAAAAGACTGGAAAAGGGAATAATTTCAAAGCACTTTGATAAATCTCTTCCCTGTATTCTTGAGTGTAACTCTGCAACTGCCTTGAAGGATGTGCTCCATGTTGACACCCAGCACATTTCTCATCATTTCACCAGCTGGCTTCAATAAATCACCAATCATCTAACCTGAGAATTAAATCAATATCAAAGCAGCCCAAGATAGTGACTTTTCATTCTCTTACCTGCCTACAAGCAGTCTTCACTTTTTCATGTACAATGTTTTTCTTATGAGGTTTTTTTGGGTTTGTTTTTTGTGTTTTTTTGTTTGGTTTGTTTGTTTTTTTTTTTTAACTAAGGGTGTTTGATGTTCAGCATGAAGCGAGGCAGAGACATCTGGAAGAACCAGCAGAGCCCAAAGAGAGATGAGTTAACCCCAGAGAAGTACTCCCAAACACATTTCTTCTGGACAAAAAGGTAACCACACACCTGCTTCTACAGTTTGGTCTTCCTGAAATGGGGAAAGAAATAGGAATCTCTCCAGAAAGTCTTCTGCAAAGTAATTCCACCGTGGATGAAAATGGCTTTTATTTTTCCAGCAGAAAAAAGGCCTCTGAGTTGCTGCAATTTAACCTGAACACTGGGTAACGTTGAAGAGCAGTATAGAATTGCTTCTTTTTTCCCTGACTAGTGTGAATATTTGTTCAATTACAGTAGTCTCAGCTCCCTGCCCCCTAAAATGGACAAATAAAAGTATCTGGAAGATGCATATATTAACATTAAAAAGTATACTGACACTAACATTAAAAAACATACTGACAAAAGTCCCACTAAGGAAAAAAAAGACCAAAATATTCTTACTTGTGGTTATGCATGAGTAACAAAAATTTTATGCCAATCTACAATGTGTAATATTTTGAAGTGAAAAATACCTTTTAGAACTCAGTATTATTTCTAGAATTATAACTACGTATGATGATTCAGTGGATGCTTTAAATGCTTTAAACAGCTGAACATGTAACAAATAATATATCAAATTAAATTCTCCTTTAAGAATCATTCAGGTTTAACAAAACTGAAGTCAACAGGACCCTGCTTCACTGTGTGTCTGTTAGGAAAAGGATTCAAAACCACACTAGAAACTTACTGCTACTGGATTTTTTTTGTTTGTTTGTTTTCAGCAAATCACATGTTTATAAACACATGATCAAGCTGAACTTTGGTACTACATACCCTGATTGTATAGCCCACATCTGACATAGAACAAACCTCAACTATCTCAAGAAGTTTATAGCATGCAAATCAATGAAAAAAACAGTCTCAAATTGTTCAATTGAGCCACTTTTGCTTCATTTAATTTCACAGGAAAGCCTTAAAAACCCAGTTTTATAAAAGGTTGCAGAACACTTCCAGTGTTAACTTTTCCATATGCTAATTCAAAGAACTTAGATAATTTACCATCATTTTATTAAGAAATTACTCTCAGGAATGCCAGGTTTATGTGAGAGAGCCCTACACAACTCTCAGCTACTGAATATCTACATTTAGAATGGCAGCTCTGGTTCAGCCAGTACATCAGGTCCACACTGGGTGATGTTTTTAAAGCAGGGGGAAATCCAGATTTACTGTGTGAGGCTTGTATTCAAATCTTTTAATTAATTTTCCCCTGATAGGTCTGTCAACATTCAGGCAAAATTACAGATCTCCATAATGATAACCATGCTATAAAATTAATTTTTTGTTGCTGTTGCGGAATTAAATCTTAAAAATTAAAAAAAAAAACAAACCACATCACAATTCATTATTGTCAAAGCATAGGAAAAATCAGTTCTTAGCATTGTGAAGTTAAGGACTCTAAAAAAAATAAAGGCAATGGCAAAGCACAGAGCAACACAGAACTTGCTGCTTCCTACCATGGATTTACGAGTGTTTTATGAGAGTTAAGTAGTATTTAACTTCTTGTTATTTCTCCATCCTTTAAGTATACTTGGGGAGTACACAGTCATGTTCCCAAACTTGGATTTAAGACACCACTGTGGTCTAGAAGCTAAAAACATTTCATCATCAACAACTCTAACAAGAGACTTGCACAAAGCATTCACTTGTGGCACCAACAGAAGTCAGAACAGAACATAAACCTCACCTACTTAAATATCTAGTGGAACTTCCAAAATGTTTTACTGACATCAAACAGTTTGTAAGCATTGAGAGGATTCCCTTTGCTTGAAACTTTCCCACAAAATATATTAAGTTCTCAAAACAGTCCTAGAAAATCTTCAGTTGGTAAATAAATGAAAGAAAATCTGGTTATTCCAAATACTGGGGGAAAAAAAAAGAAAAAATCATTCTAGTTGTAGTGAGGGCACATATGTGGGGAACTGACCATCCCCCAAAGCAGTGAAGAATTTAAGATTTATTTTTTTTTTAATACCAAGACAAAGATTTGGGAATCTCACTGCTTTCAGACCTTTTCATCTCCCACACAGTGGGCACTTGCCCACCACACAATTTCCTCTCCTGAGGTACTCTGTGTCCCACTGCTGTGCTTGGTCCTTTTTCTCAGTCTGAAGCAGCCCCATTCAATCCCCCTGAGCTGCAGGGTGAGGAAGGTGAGGAAGAAGAGCCTTGGTTTAGCTGAATGAAGGAGGTATCACCAGATCCCTGATATCAGACAAAACAGGAATACAGATGACTGCAGCAGGAAGATCAAAGAAACCACCACCTATCTGTGGATGTATATCCAACAGCAGGGAAAACTCCACCTGATTCACTCCCTATGAATTTCACATTTTGAATAACATCTGCTGTATCTAAAGGAAGCCAAACGATAGTTTTAAGGTTTAAGATACAAATTACTGATTTTTTTTTCTTTTTTTTTTTTTTGCTTCTTGTGTAATTTCTGCAGTCGTCAAAGCAGATTCTCAGTATCTTTCTATATAAACATATATACATACAAAAAACCAGTTAAGATAATTTCTGGCATTCAAGAAAGGAAGATGATAAATGTAATACAACCAGTTTTAATCAAGATGAAAGCTATAGGAGAATGCAGACAGACAGTCTAGACTGCTTTACTTCTGAAAGCCTAAGCATATAAAGCAACATCTGCAAAGAACATTAATCACATTTAGTCCACAATCTTATCACCTCCTAAGCAAGCAGAAACAACTTTTACTTTAAAAAAAAAATAATTTAAAAAAATCACACACTTTATCTATCTGGCATGCATTTTTAATTATTTTTAAATTAGATATTTATCACTGATTGCAAAGCTGGTACACTGACTTGAAAACTACCTTAGTCTATTTCAAATACTCCTTAGATAAAGGATTTGGGAACATACAGGACAGAAGAAAGCATCTGTAAGGAAATCTAATGAACAGGAATTTATTTTTGCACTGCTGGTATAAAATGGGAATTCTCTACTGAATTAAGTTCTGATTTGCTCCTCTGCATTTAAGACTAACTTAGAAGGCAGCAATAAAGGTACAGTTTTCTTAAACTAGCTTTAGAAATTACTTGAGAAAATAAACAGCTTCTTTTTAATTTCTTTTTTCCTATTATAAATGTAGCTTGCTGCTACAATTTTAAAAGAAATTAAAAATTGAAATGGTGGTGCATATATATATATGCAGAATACCTACATGATTTAATATGTCTCCTTTATTACAAAAATAATCTATTCCTTGTGTACATTTGTTCCTTCTGTTTACACGTAGGTCTGTTCTCACTTATGATTTTGTATACCACTAGCAATTATTTAATTTCTTTTACTAAGTGTCTTGCATTAAAGTTTTCCCTTCTGCCAGAACTTTCATGTCATCTTCCCTTCATCAGGAGCCTGGGAGAGACAGGGACACACCCACACACAATCCATCATCTTCCAAACCTGAGGCAACAGCTGTGAAAATTTACAATTTAAACCCACAAGAGCAAAGAACTGCAATCAGTAACTTCTGCATCAAGCTCAACTTTTTGAACAGCCCCACATCCCACAGGAAATCTCATGAAGCACAGCAGCCAGGTCAAGGTTTCTGATAATCCAATATTTCCATTTGATATTCCTCAGTTAAAAATGGACACCATCTATAATCTCACCTTTATCAGGATTCACTGAAAATTCTTAATATTTATACTTTCTAACAACTTTGAGGGCAGAGAGCCCTCCTCACTGTGGAGCCTTGCCAGTCATTGTGGTGTTTCTTAAACACAGCTGAGGTTTCTTAGCCCCTCAATGGCACAAGATTTGTAGACAAAAATATTACTCTTTTTTTCTGAATCCTTTCCAGTTTGTCAACTTCACTTTTTAAGTCAAAGCTTCCTAACAGACATCTTTCAGCAATAACCTCACCCCATGCCACGGGAATATTGTCTCAGACTAAAACAGTCCCTGTTTCATTGAAGGGAAACAAAATTCAGTTTCTCTCACACTGCAGCTATATAAACTTCAATTATTATCTGTGTTTAGGCTTTTTTCCATGTAAAAATTAATATATATCCATGCCACTAATAGGTATCACTAGAAATGTTAAGGACATTTTAGCCTTTGAAAGTTTCTGAAAAGAAACTGAAGAGTGCAGCTGCACATGGAGGTATTTATGTAAAATATTACACCTCTTCCACCTAAGGAGCCTGCCATAAAAGAACTACAGATCACTACAAGAATCTCATGTATGCAAATGCTGTCTTACAAATTCACCTAGAAGAGCTAGCTTCACTCTCACAAAAATTACTGTTCTGCTTGCCCTTTTTTTTTTTTGTTGAATAAGGAATAAACCACAGAGCCTAGGAGAAACAGCATTGTGGCTACAGAAAGACAACCTGGGTTTTGACACTTCTCATCAAGCTGGGAGTAAAAATCCTGAGGTCCACAGATACATGAGACAGAAGAAAACAACACCACAAATAAAAGCTTTCAGGTACTGCACTTGCTACCAGAAGTTAATTTGTCTTCTAAATTTAGATAGCAATTAAAGTGACATCTATTGACCTGAAAATCTGATGGCACATTAGGATGATTTTAGCCTTATTCTTCTCGTTCAAGAGCACCCTGTAAGCCAGAACATGAATGCTGTTTCTACTTTTAAAATCCTCTCCACACTTGGACAAGGTAACAGTCTTAAATTTGATGATTATAATGCCAAGTTCCACACCAATAAGGCTCAAATAGAGTTCCTTAAATGTGTTTCCCATCCATACTCCCTCTGCCCAGACAATGATACCAATCTCTCCTGCCTATTGAGGGCAAGAGGACAAAGACCACCAGAAGCAGACTCCACTGCCTTTTTTCAGAGAGCAGGTTATCTGCTAAGATGCCTTCAACAGCACTCCTAAGAAATTATCAAAATCCCAGACACTTTCACTAGGAGAGGAAAACAACAATTTTCCTGTTACATTGCACCCAAACCTACAAAAAAGCTTCATCTATAATTCCGCCTATTAATGCTGTTCTCTACTAAGCATCAATTCCCCACAACTTCCCAGTCTAGACCTTAAACCATGGCAGAAGTTCCATGGTTGCTTCCAATTATGCCACTTTCTCACAGGATTCCTGAGAACCAGCATTCCACCCACTGTACATGGAGGCAGGTAAGGCAGAGACAAAGAAGTCTCTCTTCAGGGACTGTACCATGGGTTAATGCTGAGTAATTACCTTGAGTTTCTTGTTCCACAGCATTTTGGAAAGTAAGACCAGCCTAGGCAGCTCTGCATCAACAAAGCTGGCACCAGAATCCACCTCAATACCTGCACACTGGATGAAGAATCTTTGCAGAGCACTGATGACCAAGGTGAGGTAATGAGAAAACCAGATTTCTGAACCAGAAGTTCTAAAATGTGCCATTCTTATGACCAGGGGAAAAATATCTATACTGGGATGAGGAGTACAAGTCACAGACTGGACTATTATACATAAATTAGCTTTTATCTATTTCACTCAAGCAACCTTGATGATAAAGATTCAAAACAATTTAAGAAGAACCCAGGACACTTAGTTTGGATTAGCCTGGATCATTTGCAATGTCTTCACTGCCAGTGTGACTGAAGTCACCCAGAATAAGCAAGCTTAAAGTAAATTACACAGAATATGCTGACACTGTATGCTTCCAAGAGGCAGAGTCTGAGGAGAATTCAGCCATTAACCCTGCCCAGAACTGATAAGTGCAAACTCAGGGAGGCAGATTAACCACCCAGTGTTTGCTCTGAACCTACCACCACAGCTGGAACTGGGCAGAACCTGCCTTACTTGCACCCCCTTAATCACCTTCCTGCCCTAAAAAACCTTTGAGGACTATGCAAAAGAAAGGAGGTACAGAATAATCACAACTACAACACGAGCTACAGTTTAACTTTTCAAAACCATATGGTAAATGGGAGCAAAGTGAACTTTGCACAGGACTGGAAGTGCTGAGTCGGCTCCCTCCTGCCTGCCACACAACTGCTGGGTCCAGCACAAGGGCAGTGGTGGAGATGATGTCCCAGGGAGGGGAGGGACCTCTCCCTGTCCAGCAGGAGGTACACAAGATGGGGGTGAAAAGAAAAGGAATCTGGAATGCAAGGAGAAAGCCTCTAATGATGCCTCCTCTAAGAGAGGAGGCACACCAAAATTCCAAATAGTGAGCTAAAACTTTTCCTCCTGTTTGGAAGCAATGAAATGAGCTCAAAGTTACCTTTCACAAACTGTTCTGAAGCCTTCTGGTATTAAGGTGGCAGGAAAAAACAGCAGGTTTGCCTAATTTTCATCAGAACTTATAATTTCATTGATAATTTCTTCCCTTTCTTCCCTTTATTTCAAAACCACCAGACATTACTGCAGGTTTGACTAAGCTTTTGGCAGGATTATTCAGCAATCAGGAATGATTTGACCTGGAGGTTCCATCCAGACCAAGTTTAAGCACTTTTAAGCAAACTACCCTCCCTGAATTTGTCCATCTGTAAGACAATTTTTTATTTCCACATGTTCTGAAACAGCGAGTTCTACAGTTTAATTACCCATCATTAGTAAATGTACTTTATCTGTTTCAAGTCCCCTTCATCAATCACTGTCACTGGATTTGATGTGAAGCAGCTGGCCAGCAGGCTGAACAGGAAGGAAAAACAAGATACCAAGGTACTCAACCCCAAAAGCATCCCTAAAGGCATTCCTGTAGTTACCAAACAGAGGTGGTGTGTTGGCATGGACTGAGATGGAGAAATTACTGCCAAGGACTTGTATCCAGGGTATTAACTTCAAATTCCCAACCTGATTTACAAGAGCCCAATGCTTAAAAGCTGAATCCTCCAGTCTGCTGCTTGGGAGTTCTTGGGACACTTCTAAGGCATCAAAAAACAACTGAGTGGATTTCAAGTTGTTTACTTTTAGTTTAGATTATGTGTGTCCATATGTAACTTTCTATTCCTAGCTATTGAAAAGCAAACAAAAATACATCCAAACCAATGTTTTTTTAACAGTAAAACAAAGCCTCTGCAGGTATTAAGGTAATGGACAGGATGAATGTGTATTTCTAGTGCTGTATTTTTTTTAAGCCAGCCAGCCAGCTCCACTGCACTGATGATTTCATCTCTTTCAAGAGAATTTCCAAAGTTGTATTTGCAGTATCTTATTCAGAGAGGGAAGTCATAAGCAGAAGTTTAAGAGCTTCTACTGCCAGATGTTGTGTTTGATGGAGAAGTGCTTCTGCTCAGGCAGAAACAGGTGTTTCTCTTGTCACAAGTGAGGAATTTATACAGCAATAAATTCTCCTGGCAGTCCAGAACAAAGCTTCAGAATTGAAAAAAAACAAAATACAAAATAAAAAACAACAAAACAAACTTCTGGGGAAATCCTCATGTTTTGCCTGTTCAAGGTGCTTCTTCTGAAGCAGTCAATGAGTATTTAATTGAGTATATAAAAAGCTGTATCACTAAGGTCAATAGCAGAATAGCCTTTTCAAATGAGGACAAAAAATGTTTGTGTTTTATTTTGGGTTTGTTTTTTTTCCTTTCAGGACAATGATTATCTACATGTAGTCAACACAGCCAAGAGATATTTGGTAAATCAGTAGCCAAAGAGTACCAGTGACTCAGCTCTCCTGTGTAGCACTCTCAGGAGTGGTTTATTCTATCCTACCAGGAGCAGCAACACTGATGTTCCAGAGACAATACAAGGAATCCTCTGCTTTTCCAGCCTGGTTTCCTTGTAACAAAAGCTTCCTTGCAAAAATAAACTGAAGGAGAGACTGACACCTACCTTCATCCTGAATATACTTAACAGGAATGTCCTAAAATTACGGGGGATGTAACATCCCAACTGCCTTTGTTTCTTCTCTTGCATTGTTTCTTTGCCTACAGCATTATTTATGGGTATATTTATGGTTTATTATTTAAGACTGGGAATGCTGTGAACTTAGGTACAAGACCCTTGTACAGTCAGTGGTGAAATACAGGACTCCTAAGCACAGAGCTGCCCTAAGCAAATCAGTGAGGAACCAAGAGCAAGCACAGAAGGTCCTGCCAGCACAAGTTAAATTTCCAGACTACTGCCCACAGCAGGCAAATCTGATGCCTTCATCCAGTCCATCCTTCCCAGGCTTGAGGCCATAACCCCCCCCCCCCCTTTTTTTTTTTTTTTTTTTGAGGAATGCACATCCTGAAGAGCTCCCACTTCAGTAGGAGGCAGCTACTGGAAATGCTGTATAAAAGCTTTTTGTGTGAAAGCTCAGCAGTTGGGAAGAGGGAGCCCAGGCTTCAATTCCTTTGTCAGCCTCAGAGCAGCAAGATTCCACGAGGGGCTGAAGATCATCTGACCAGGGGTTTGACAGTCATTCCCTTCCATTTGCCTCAGCCTCTCTGTGCCTGCAGTTCTACAGCAGCCCACATCAATCCCACCAGGACTCTGCCTCCTTTCTTGCAGAAATAAGCTGTCCCAATGTGCCAAGCTGGCTTAAGACTAGTCTAACACAAAGGAGTAATGTGCCTTCTGCATGTAATGTTCTGAATCTGTTTGGAAAAAAGCTCTGAAGAGCCTGAGAGCCAGAAGCCTCACCAGTGCCTTCTCTGTCTCTCTGCTTTTACTGCCATTATCTCCTCCTTCATCTAGAATTTACCAGACTTCACAAGACACTTCTGTTTCCAGAAGACCAGGAAAAAAAAACTGCTCCAGCAACAAATAAACCAACACTTTTTGGGGACTGGAGATTTTGTTGAGGTAAACAGAAAGGTGTGCTGACAAAGCTAAGTAAGAAAGGAACATAATGCTCCCAGGAGAAGAACAAACAGCCCCACCAGAGGGAAGGTGAACAGAAAAAAAAACAATGCAGATTTGGGTCTCTGCTTTTTGGGGACTTTAAGCAGAAAGCAACTTCTGCATCATGGTTAACTGGAAGGAGACAAAGGAATGGGATGCTGCAGCCTGGGTCTTGTAACATTAACTTCTTGCTTCCCCTTAAGAGGAAGGGAGATTTTGGGCTAAGGGGAAGATCACTGCTGGGAAGAAATAGAAAGGTGACAAGATTCATGTAACACCTAAGAAGAGATTCATTCCTCCATGCTTCTCAAACTGATCTGGACTTCTAGTTGTGTTTTCACATGGAGATGGACACACCTCTGCCTCTTGCTGCCCACACTTGGTTTCTAACATAGAAGCAGTCCTCATGGAGAGTCAGGGGAGGTTAAAAGCAACCTGACATCTGAACAAAACTTAAGAAAAGCCTAAGGCTTGCTTCACACTGGAGTGTAACAAAAGGCTGATGGGTTTGGGAAGGTTTTCCTAAAGACTGGGTTAGCAGCTGAGCTCCAATTACCACACCTTTTCTTTCAGGAAGTGTGTCCTGCAGTCTGGAAGACAGAATCATAGAATTGGCTGGGTTGGAAGGGACCTCAGAGCTCATCAAGTCCAACCCTTGATCCACTCCCCCCGTGGTTCCCAGCCCATGGCACTGAGTGCCACATCCAGGCTCTTTTGAAATATCTCCAGGGATGGAGAATCCACCCCTTCCCTGGGCAGCCCATTCCAATGGCTGATCACCCTCTCCAGAAAGAAATTCTTTCTAATGGCCAACCTAAACCTCCCCTGGCACAACTTGAGACCTCTTGTGCCCTCTTGTCTTGCTGAGAGTTGCCTGGGAAAAGAGCCCAACCCCCCCCTGGCTCCAACCTCCTTTCAGGGAGTTGGAGAGAGTGATGAGGTCTCCCCTGAGCCTCCTCTTCTCCAGCCTCAACACCCCCAGCTCCCTCAGCCTCTCCTCATAGGATCTCCTCATAGATCTCCCTGCTTTACAGCTTTTAAGGATTCAATGACTTGAAGTGCTCCACACTCCTGACTGCCCTGGTTCTACCAGCTTGCTCATCAGGCTTACAGACACTCAGATTTCTGATGGTGACACCATGACAGGTCCCTGATAAGCAGCCTGGTTCTTACACGCTCCCCTGGAAACTGGAAGATGCTCATGAGCTGGAGTCCTCTCAGCCTGGGCAGGTGGGAATCCTTCCCCATCCTTTCTCTGTGAGTGGTCTCTATTTTCTGCTTAGATCTAAATTTCTCCAGAGCATTTGCAGTGTTACACCTGTCTGCTCAGAAAGTTTCTAGATTGCAGTTAAAATTTTGAGTACCACAAATTTTCCCCTCCTCCTATCACCTCTTAACCCAACTCCTCTCGTTTGACACAGCTTACAAAAAGCTGTTACTTGAAATTATACTTCTATTGGTTTAGCAAACTGAATCAGCCCAGCCACAAGGGCTGAACCAACTTCATGAACTTCACCACGAAGTGGGTATGTGGATGAGGAAGAAGATGCAGGGAAGAGGAACTGTCAGTCTCCCAGTTCTTCAATCAGTTTTCATTCAACACTCTACATAAATCAAAGCTGACAGTGCTACAAGACACCAACACTGAAAGAGCACTATTTTTGTATTATGGATATTTTGTGAAGTCTTCACACCATGTCAAACAGAGAAGAAAGCTTAAAGACAGAAATATAATCTGAAAGTGCCATACAACAGGAATCTGAAATAATGACACTTCAAAGCTGCTTGAGGAAAGGAAAGACTTCACTCACCATACATACATTTCAACCACCTGGAGAACCAAGGACTTGTGTGAAGAAAACACCCCTGGTTCTGATTACTGAAGGACAAGCTGCCCTGAACAGCATACTTCTAAAACTTTATTACTAAACCTGTTTCAGAATTACTTTCTCTGCTCAAATATCCTGTCTAATGATAGCATCAGCCAAGCAAAACCTGACACATGCAAGACACTCAACCTGTTACCTGCAACAAGGATTTTGCAGTTTATTAGGAACATACCAAAGCTTTCAACCCACTGCATGGTGCAAATGGGTCAAGTCCATGCTTGGACAATGGATTCCTCAAACAAGCACTGAGGCTGCAAACAATTCTTTCCTAGAAACAATGTTGGGCTGACTTTGGCTGGAAGACAGTGGGGAGAAGAGTGGAGATGGCCAGCTGAAGCTCTGCCAGAACACACGTCACCAGGTACACATCTTCAAAGTCCATCAAAACCACACACACATTTCTACTCCTTTCTATGAAGAACTGGGATCTTGTCTCTGGCCTCTTTCATACTAGAACTCAGCTGGGAAGATTTTGCCTGTATGAGTTGGTGCTTTAGGACACTTCTTTCACCAAGTTCTTGGTACTTGGACCAAAGGGACTGCAAAAAAACCCCACACCCATACATTTTCTACAGATACCATTCCTCAGCTTCACCTTGAAAGAGCTTCTAACACCAAAATATTTATAAAGGTGAGAAAAAACACTTCTGAGACAACTAAATTTCAGAAGAAATAATTTGGCAAAGCAAGGTTGTAGAAAATCTTCATCAACTGCCAGCTCAAAGGCTCATCCCACTCTATCAAGAGCCATTCTCCTTCCAAAATTGTAACCAGATGTTTCACCAAACTGTAAAATTTACTCAACATTTACATAAACCCCAAGGTTTTAAATAACCTTTTTAACAAATTATCTGTGTTTCCAGATCTTGCTCTTAGTACATTTATGGGAGATAGACACTAATTAAGATCTCACTACTGATTTTTATTATTCCAAATGGGCCAAGATGAGGCTTAATTTGTTCAGGTCTGTCCCCTCCAGTATGTGACACAACCTGAAGCTAAATGACCTCTAATCAAACTATATTTTAAAAGGTATTTAAGACAAGCTTTAACAGGCTTTGTGTTTTATCTAATGAAATACAATTATGCCTAGAGATAATTGGCAAAACAGAACCTTTCAAAAATTCGAGTTAAAATGAAAATACTAAATCAGTGGTCTTCCCTATGCTACTTCTAAAGTAGCTTTATAAGTGATAAACACAATCTAATTTAATATAAAAAGCACAGTAATCCAAATAACTGTGGGTAATCTGAAATTTTTGCAGCTTTCACAGCCTAAATGTTTTTCAACCTGAAACACAAAAATATTTAAACTCTTCTATCATGTAACTGCTATGAGCTAGAGAACTATCTGTACCCTCTCCTGAAAAACACCACCAAAAATTTCTAAAATTAACAGTTTCTTACTGCAAAGTTTAATTTTGTCTCATACACTTAACACCATAACTGAACAACAAAATTAAACCATGTCCCTGTTCATGTGCATCTTTTCCAAGATTCCTAGAAGGAAACAGTTTTTCATGTTGGAAGGCTTGCTAAAATGACTGGTTGTACTTCAAAATAGCTTTAAAAAACGGATTAAATTTCAAATTACACATTGGTATTGAAATCCAGGCATTCAAAATACAGCTGACAGAATAAAGATCACCATGATCGTTTAGGCAGTATTTAAAGACCAGAGATTAGTGTTATCTAGATAAGAGCTCTGAACCTGAAAAAATAAGGTCATGCTATTACAGCTTCAGTTACAAAAAAACCATATCTCTAAATCACCAGTTTGGAAGGCACCAAAAGGAAGGAGGCTGATGAAATGCAGGCAGAATCACCTACACAGACTGGAGGAGTCAGACCTCAGGACCCTCCTGAAAAGCATCAAGGAGAAGCACGAAGTCTGAAAAAAGCAGGAAGACTGAAAAAAACCTGGACAATAACACTACTCTGAGCATGATGCTGGAGATCACCTGGTGACCCAACTGAAGCTATGCTTCTCTGGTTTGAAAAGGTAATTTCAGATATGAAACTACCATTTCCATTCAGAGTCATTATTATGACTTGACACCCCCCCCCCAAAAAAAAACAAAACAAACAAACAAAAAAAAAAAAACCAAAAAAAAAAAAAAAAAACACAAAAAACCCCACCCAAACAAAACAAAAAAACCAAAAAAAAAAACAACCAGGCAGACTGCAAGATTACAGTAGGCACCAACTGCACTGTTGCTGCATCCAAACCTTCAATATTCATCTAAAATAGAAATAATCTTTAAACATGAAGCAGGCATCTTCAAAACATGTCGTTATACTGCAGATCAGGTTCAGGGACTGGCCCTTATGTGTCAGACTGAGCACAACCATCACAGAGAGCCTGGATGTGGCACTCAGTGCCATGGTCTAGTAACTGCAGCAGGAGTGGATCAAGGGTTGGACTTGATGATCTCTGAGGTCCCTTCCAACCCAGCCAATTCTTTGATTCTATGTAGCACCTGACCACAGATGTCACCCTCATGGCTCCTTCTGGGGTGCTCACAGGATGTTCTTCTGGCCGCAAAGCAGGATAAAGGTTGGTTTGGTTGATTTCTCTTTTAAGTGGGGCAGTTTTTCAGTCTGGACATGCAGAATAATGCCAAAGCTAAGCAGCAGCCCAGTGTCAATCATCCTAATGCTTTCACAGCCCTGTGATGGTACATACCCCCTGCTCTCAGACAGGAGATGAGGGCACACTGAAGTGCTGAAGCTGCAGGAATCCTGCTCCAGCCTTCCCTGGGCTGCCTCCTGGCACTGGCCCCCTGCCTGCACTACCCCTCACACTGCCTGCATCTCGTGTCATCTCTTCAGACACCACTTGGCACAAGCTGAAACAGCATCAGGACTGCACTAGCAGTTAACAGCTATTTGTGTTCACTCTGCAGCCTCATTTTGCTAAGAAGTTTGGTAACAGTAAAAAAAAAAGCAACCCCAAACCAACAAAACAAACCAGCCACACACCATCACTAAAACATTCTGCAGGCCTACAGTTGATCTTTAAAAAAATTAAAGGAAAACCACTGAGCTGCCTTACCCCTTTCCTTTTTGTCCAGAATAAAAACCACACGGCAACTCTTAAAAAGCCTGGCATCTTTCAGAAAATACTGAAACAATACCCTAAATGCTTCTGACCACTTTTTCCCTTCTCCATTTCTAAAAAGGATGGGTGCAGCAGCCAGCTTAAAAAGTTGATCTGCACAAAAAACCTTTGCAGCTCCACTTACAAAAGGCAAACTCCTTTCTGGTGAGATGACAACACACTGAACACACTCAGAGAATCACAGAATTCTGTGATTCTGTGATTGACTGAACACTCCACTTGGGAGTGGAAGACACAGAGTAAAAGCTGTAGAAACACAACAAAATTCTGAGCAAGACAGATTCCTTGTTTTTACCAATAATATATGGCTACTTTCTGTAAACCAAACATTTAAATAAAGCTGTATTCTTAAGTCACCCTTCTGGTATTAGCTTTCAACTGTGCTAATGATAACAATTAAAAGAGTAAAACTTGACTCATTTGCTGTCATCACTACAGGGACAGTGGAATCTTCCCAACTGTGAGAACAGCCAAAGGAGATCAGAAAGCAATACCTACCATTTGTAAATGCAAAACATAATGCTCATTTTCTTCATTTCAGCTCAGTTGGTAACTGTCTCAAAGTTCAGAAAACAAAAAAACTAAAAAGAGAAATATTCTCAATTTTTTGCTTTAGCTAAGATCTAGCACTTGTAAAAGCTTGATTGTTCCTGAGTATCTTGCCTTTCAGTCAGTTCAATTCACTAATGTAATCAGTTATAAAAGCAAAAAAATCTACTTAGGCATTTCTTACATGCCCATTGCAGTTAAGAGTACAGAGAGGTTTGGTTTGAGTTACATTCTGATTTCAGCATTTTGAATTTAATTACTATCTAATTAGTTTCAGATAAATCCTTAAAAACAGACATTGTACCTTAGCAGAATAAGGAATCTCATAGGTGGTACCTAGCTATTTAAATTACTTCAACATGTATCATTCTTGCCAACTAAAGGTACTCAACATCACATGAAGGCCAAGTCAAAGTAGTTACTAACAAGCCTTTTCAGTGAATAACTCAAAAATTATGCTGAAATTACAATATTGGACTGACTCTGAACCCTGATTGGAACAGATTCTCTTGCACTTATTTAACCAGAAATACCAGCAGAATACCAGTACTAAAGCAGCTCTTTAGAACTCAATAACATTTAATTTACCCTCAGCAAACAATGAAACATTGAGCAGGCAATCTGCAAAAGCATTCCTGTTCTTCCACTGCCACACTGGGAAGTCACCAAGATGTTAGGTTACACAGCTGCCACCTTTGCTGGCAGCAATGCAGGTGTAACTGTGACACTTGTCTCCATAAAAAAGTGTCTCCCAGGACCAGAACAGTTCTTTAGGAGAGCCACCACAAAGAAAGCTACAAAAACAGAGGCAAAGGTTACCATCCTGCTCATCCTTCTTTGACTGCCAACCTAAAAATGGGAATTATTTGGGAGAATTGCAGAACAGAAGTTAAGAAAGAACACAAACAGAAGGTACATTCTTTCACTGACCTATAAAAAAAAAAACCAAAAAAACAAAACAGTTTCTTGGGACAGCACCTAAGGAGAGGTGGGTACAAAAAAATACTTCACACCTTTAATACCCAGCCTCAGCAGATCCCATCCCAACAACAGGCTGCAGGAACAGGTCGTCTTCCCACAAACACTTCCCTCATTTCCAAGTGTTTTTCAAATACCTCTAACCACATAACCAAAGATTTATGCCTCCAGTTAGCAGGTAAATTGTCTGGGTTTTTTATCCCAGCCAGACTTTCTTGCTTTCAGTTAGAGCTTTACCTAGGAAATGCAGAAGATAGCCATGAATATTGACCTTTCTCTTCAAGGGTTACTTCACTGTGAAACGATTAAGGAATGGTGCTTTAGCAGAAATTACTGCAGTGGATAAACTCTTCTCTGATCTCTTTCCATCAAGAACTGACATATTTGAAGTATTTAATGTACATTTGGGATTCTTAGCCACAAAGACATGCAAGGTAAACAATATGGTGGTAAACATTAATTTTCTGTGGGATTAAGCCTAAATATGCTCTGCTGTTTGGCACAGTAGTCACAAACTGATTTTAAGAAAAAAAAAACCTCCACCACCACGCAGACAGTATAGGGGAGAGAAGATAAGATGCCACAAAGTCATTGGCATCCAATAACACTTCAATTTCCATATGGAAATAACAGGAAATAAGATGTGCTGAATTTTAAGCACCAAGGCAACAAAAACACATTAAAATTTCATCACACAAGAACTTGGCTGTAAAATTCGTAATTTTCTTGATCTTTTTAAAGAGTTCTCATTTTCAGGAACATCAGATAGCTAACAGACCATGTATTCTACCAACCAGCTAAAGCAGACATTTGCATTAATCTGCTCTCTGTTAACTAAGTGGTGGAAATGCTCTCCCCTCCACCAAGGAATCTCTTCCACAATCAGATTCCTTGTCAACCTTTATCTTTCTACAGCCCATGTTACAATGATTGTTCTCCAGATGATTTCCCAAGGGTGAGCACCCAGGACTTCTGCATCTTAGCTCCAAAGAAAAGGTTTCCAAAAGACTACATCTGCATCTTGTGTCCATTATACCTCTGTGAATCAAGAAAATGTTACTGTCATCTTTTAAGAGATTCCAGGCACTACAAAGATAAACTTGATAATGATGATTTGAAATATTTCATTGCCAAAGAGAATGAAACTTCAGAAGCTGAAAGGCACATGTGGTTAAAAGTGTGAAAAGGTTGGAAGACAGTATCAGTAAGAATGAAAAACATGGTGTTAACAGTTGGGCTGTTATCCCCTACCTGAAACTGATGGTATGACAAAACCAATCTCTATAGTTGTGTGAAAGAAAAACAAAAGATACTTGTTTACCCTAATTTGCAAAAAATCTAAACCCATCACCTAAGGACTTTTGCCTCCCAATTCTAGAAACATGAGGGGAAAAAGAAATGGCATTGAAATACTCTCCATTAAAACCAGCTTAAAGCTATTATTCATGACACCAATAATTGCCTTCTTCCATCCCCACAAAGCAGAAAACAGCTTTCCCTTCACAAGAACATCTCCCCCTGCCACCCTACATAGCATCCAATATTTGAAAACAAACTTTTAAAATCTCTTTCTATGAGAACAGGTTTGTCTGAGGGGCAGACATAAATAAACCCATGACAGCAGCATCAGTCCAGAGACAAAGTTCTACTAGAACTCCACTTATATGTTCTAGCATTTCATTAGCCCAATACAGCTGCTCCTCACAACCCAGAGTAGTAGTTAAACATTAACAGATGACATAGACTTGCTAACAGAATTTTGATCTGTAATCCAAGTTGTAACATCAACCTGGCACCATTAAACTTTGTAAACTGCACAACGTTTACATCTACGTAACATTTACCTTGATATAAACATACCTATGCTTGAAAACAAAATTAAAAGTAGGTTTTCAAGTCCTGCTCTCCACAGCAACATCAAGAGTGCTGGGGTATTGACAACTGACAACCCACTTCACACGAAAATATACACTCTTATGAAGAAAAAAAAATCTCGAGCAGGGTTTTACTTTAAAAGTAGTGCTAAGTCTGAAGTGTTTTATTGCTCTGTCTGTGCAATAGATTAGAGTTCAACCTCAATCATGGAAAGATTGCAGAGAACCTATTATCAGAGACAACCTCACAAAGAATACTCCTAGACCTCTGGTGGGATTTTCAGGTGCTATGCAACTAATAATGAAAGGACAGTTTAAAAAAAAAAGTTACACTAGTAAAATTACTAGTAAAAGTTACACTAGTAAAATAGAAAAAAAGAAGTCTCTTCCCACCCCCCCTCAAATCCTTCAGAACACCTGACCATTCCACATCTTCAGCTTTACAGTTCTACCTGTATTTTTCTGGGTGGGAGAAAAAAAAGGACTCTTTTCCCTAATTCAGTGTAAGATAGGAGAAGAAAAAATTAAAAATCAAAGAATGTTTCCCATGCAGTGAAAATCCAACTCCAACGGTACCTTTCTCATACCATTTCCCTTAGCAAAACTACTCAAGACCTTCTGAATGGCTTGAGAATGATCTAGCATCAAGAGAAAAAGACAAAGATTTGTTCTCTTGCTTTGGTGATTTTTAGCATGAACTGAGGCTTAAGTGAGTTTAGAAAAAATGAGTCTCGTCCCACCTCAAGAGACCAAAAGCTGCAGAACTGGTTTGATGATGGACCCTCAGGTACCAAAGAGCGTGCCAGTAGTTGGGAAGAGAAGAAATGATGGTTTGAGAGATAAGGAGCATACCAGTAACAAAAGAAACCACAAAACGTTAAAAACTACAGCACCCAGAACAGAAGATTCTGCTTGAAGATAATCCACTACTTCAAAACCTCCCACATCTTCAGCTGCCTGAATCATATATTCTGAAACATAACAGAAAACTATGAAGTACAGAGTCTCTGCTCCTGAAATCTCCAAGTGTAACTCAGCAATCATGAAAACTTGAGGACAGAGAGCCACAATCCTTTCTGGAAGGGAGAACAAATAACACCTAAAGAGAGAAGAGATGTGTCCTTTGATTTGAACAACCTATTTGCTATTTTACTTTTTTTTTTTTTTTTTTTTTGCAAGCAATGTTGCCTTACCAATAGGAGAAGCACATTCAATTGTACATTATTATTACTTCAGTATCTTTGTTAAATCAAAAATGAACATAGATTTAGATTAAAAGTATATTATAGGGTACATGGAAAACCTCGACCCCAGCTTCCATGTTTAGTTAATAAGTATTCATTTTATTTTCTCAAATTAGTACAAATGGGTGAAAACCTACACCCACTTTTACTCAACACAGATGCTCTTTTACAAATATCTTAGTCAGAAAGGGGAAATATTTTCACACCCTTAGCACAGATATTAAGTTCCCTGGAAATACTTAACGAACTGAAGAACCTTTACAGGATTTCATACAGCAATTTACACATAGCAAAATAAAACACCTTCAACCTAAAGAGCACTTCCACACCCACCATGTAGGAAAGACCTACCACATTTTCACCTATTTAAAGAACACGTGTTAAATGGCTACGTGAACAGAAAATAAATGTATATAAAAGTGAACTAATAATACAGAAAACCAACACCCCCACCCCCTGACACACATTGAGAGTGGCTGTATACTGGAGAAAAACAAACCAGACCCCTTTACACCTAAACTCTAGGATTTCTTTAACCACAGCCAGTATTCTCAAATACATATCCTGGGTGGACTTTCAAACTATAAAATAGAAAGGAAACTATATCTGATGATGATAGAGTTTTGGTCAGGTATGATTTTAAACCAAAACAAGTCACAGTGAAGAGAAGAAACACCACTTAACAAAATGCCTGCACTTTGTGCTAAAAGCTGACATAATCCTGTAATTTCGATGATAAAAACAAAAGCTTACTGGTAAATGTATTTATTTTAGACCTCGCAGATACTCTAGAATTCTGGGTGAGTAGAAAATAGTTTCATAATTGTTAAACACCGGAACACTTTCTGTGTAATACTGGAATAACCACCAAAACAATGTCATTAACATGAGAAGCAGTCCGAATCGCAGCCAGTTTCCTGCTCATTTAAGCAAAGATTAATTCTATCTTCACAAGAAAAAGGAACACTCGTTTCGCCTTACCAGGTCAAACCTGAGTAAGAAATGCTAAAGAAAAGAAGGCTTTTGTTGCTTAACCGTGCTTTTTAATGAGCAGGATAGGTAATGTCAACAAGATCACCGTTCTGTGCTCCAGGCTAAAGGATCTTACAGAGAAGGGAGACAGACATGAAGAGCAGATGGCACACAGTCTTTCAGAAACTGTCAGTGACAGAGGGGGGAAGCGTTTCCCTATAGAAAATGTTCCTGAATTAAGAGGAATAGTCTTCGAATAACTGAAAAACAAGGTATCAGGAAAAGGTGAAAGAAAGGTTTTCCACTGCGAGGCAAAACTGCCAGAAGAAATAGTGTTTTGTTTCAAGAGAAGAATAAATAGTACACCTAAAAAACCCCACAAAAGTAACTCAACCCAAAATCGGAAAAAAAACAACAAACAAAAAAACAAAACCAAAAACCATACCAACACCTCTGTCTGTCCTTAACCTGCTCTGTTCACTCTCTGGTTAAAAGAGAAAGGATTTTTTTTTTTTTCCTGTAGTTTATTTCTGGCAGCGCTCGCCATTTCACAGCACATTTAGCGCACACGGAACTGATCGATACCGCTACAGACACAAGACTAGACTATCCATTTACTAACCGCAAGAAAAGGTCCTCTTCAGCAAAATCCTCTGCATTATAACGCCGAGATTTTAAAAAGCATTGTTACACGGATCTCATTACTGCCTTACACCGCTTACACAGTAAAGCTGAGCATTTCTCTGCCAGCTTTCAGACTGATAACACCACTACACCCAGCAAGAAACCCAAGAAGTGCATCTAAACCTACACAGAGACTGCTACATCCACGGGAAAGCTCAAAGCATGTAAACCAATCTTAGATCCAACGCAGAGCTCGCAATTAGGTTTTTTTTTTTTGGTTTTTTTTAATGAGACGGATGGGAGTTTCCAGCAGAAATATACCAACAGTTCTCCCAACCACTGGTTGCTTCCATAGCCATTTGCCTCCTAGAGAAGCCTGGGGAAGTCCTCACACCCCGCTGGCTTCTAAGAACCCCAGGAACTGGCGTTTTAAACTTCAGCTGTTTTAAAGAAAAGGGAAAAAAAAAAAAAAAAAAAGAAAAAAAAAAGTAGCTTTATGTTTTGTTTCGCACCACAAGGCAGTGACGCACTGGGGAGTAAAATACAAATTATTGTTTAGAAACGGAAAGTTCGCCTTTTCAGCCTAAATCTGTGGCTACAGCTAGAGATGCACACACCCCTCGCTCTCATTACAGGACGAGCTAATGCTAGTACTTCAGAGCAGTACCTATTCTAGGCTAATGAAGCATTAATGAAGGCTGCCATTCACCTGAGAGTGGTCCGGAACAAGAGATTTAATTGAAGGTAAGAGTATTTCAGCTGAGTTACTCTTGTTAAAGAAAAAACAACAAACACACACACACACCCCATGAAATCCTAATAATTGCACTGCCAAAATACTACATGTGACACTAGGTGGTTTTATGTCCACATTTGTTCCAGGGCAACTGATCTGAAATCCCAGCACCACACGAGTCTGATGTGCTGGCGTTATATGTGGTTTTGTGTTTTTAAGAATAACCATGAAAACAGCTTCTGACTTTCCAGTCACTGCCACCCCCCCAAACAGAAGCCATCTGAAAAGAAAGAAAAAAAAAAAAAAAAAAAAAAAAAGGAAGATTCACACTAATCGGCAAAGTTTCCTCAAGCTTTCAAGTGCTGAGCCCAAAGCCTCACACGTTTAAAGCCACCAAATCAAAAACATTGACTTACCTGAAGAACAAGAGATAAGAAAAACAGCGAACGCCAACTTAGTAGCAGCTCCCATTTTCCAATGCTGTTAAAACATTTAAGTGAGTTTAAGTATCCAGTTTCCTAGGTCCTGCAAGCTGGAAAATCTCCTGTCTTGCTGAATCGTTTATAAAGCAATCTGTTGCAACATTTCTGCAGCAGCTAAAAGTTCATAGAAGAGTAAAATCAGATTTCTTTAGACACTGACGATCTCCCTCCGGCTATTTCTAGCGAGAATCCGGGTTGAGGGATGGATATATTTGGAACCGTGTTTCAAAACACACGTGTCATTTGGCTTCTGTACAAACGGGGGCAATATTTAATTCATAAAAGTATGCTACGAATCCACTTTAAAAAAAAAAAACAACACAACAAAGTCCACGATTAAGCCGCTGGACACGACGAAGTCTCTAAGGACACTCCAACTTTGCTTTTCCACATCAAGCTCCTTCAAGCATCCCTCGTGGGTGCCGAGGATGGGAGAGTCGTATCGAGATCAGGAAAGATGATGGTTTTTCGTCCGGGCTCCTTTTAAACAGCATGTAGTGTTTGGGAGAAAAACAGCTCCATTTCAGTCTCAAACCTCAAGAAGCCTCCGGGTGAAGGGAGGGTTTTGTCCGTTTCTTGATGAAAACTACCTTAAAAAATTAGAAAGCCCCCAGCTACACGTGGGAACACTTCGGGTTTTCTGTTTTGAATAATGCTGAGGGATTTAGTGTTACCCAGAAGAGGAAAAGAGGAGAAACAACAGACCGATCAACAAACAAACCTTCGGGCTTCCCGAAAGCGGAATATCTCAGTCAGGGAAAGCCGCACATCTCCCCTTCTCCCTCGGTCCTTCTCCCGGGCCGTGCAACACCCGCACTCCCGAATCCCAGCAAGATTTCAAATTCTTCTAAGAGATTTCCATCCCCTCCCCCCCAAGAGGCTATATTTGGTATTTAAACACAGAAGAGGGACTGAAAGGAGGAAAAAAAAATTTAAAAAAAAAAAAAAAAAATGCAGTATCCAGCCGCTGGGGAGGAGGGTGATATATTCTTTGTGGCAAATCCTTCCTTCCTTGCCTGCCGTGCTTCCAGGAGAATTCAGCTCCTTCGGGAAGGAGGAGGCGAGCGAGGGTGCGGGCGCAGGGAGGATGCGGTGGCCGCCTCCGTGCTGGCTTGGCCGGCTGCAGGATTCTTCCTCCCGTGGAAACAGCTTCTGCCTCTTCTGTTTGATGCACACTCCTCTCCCAACTCCTCACGGACACCTTTCTTCCTCGCCTCACCCCCGCTGCCGTTTCAAACGCAGACCCCAGACGGTCCCGTCTTCCCCCCCCCACCCCCCAGGCCCCCCAGACAATCCACTTCTTGCCTTTTTTTTTTTCTTTTTTTCTTTTTTTTCCTTTCTTTCTTTTTTTTCCTTTTAGGAGAAAGGAATAAGAAATAGCAGGGGTGGAAAGGAAAAGCCTGCTGAGCTCCGGCTGTCTTTCCTTGGTGCCTCCCACACAACGCACCAGGCGGGCCCCGGCCAGAGGGCGGAGGGGGGAGGAATCCCCTCGTCACCCTCTCCCCTAACTCTGACCCCGGCTCACTCCCGGCTCCGAGGAAGCCGCCGCTGAACTCAACTCTCTCGTCTCCCGGGCGGCGGAGGCAACGCGGCTGAGACCAACTTTGTCCCTCCAGGAGTGCAGTTTAGGGGTTGGCGAGGAGAAAAGGCCCAAGCCGGTTTTTTTCTCTGGGCGGCGGCGACGACAGGAGCCGTCTCTAGAGTCTCCCGAGTCCAGCCGGCAGCTCGGAACAGCCCTCCGTACCCTGCTGTTGCTGCTGCTCCCCTGTGGTAATTTCATATCTACCCATTCACTTGGGTGGCGTGGAGAACGGACCCAAGATGGCGGCGCCCGGGCGATTGTTTTTGTTTCCTCTCCTCCTCCTCCCCCCTCCTTCCCCACAATCACGGCAGCCCCTCGCGCGTCCCCGTGATTGACAGCCGCCCGGGCCAATCACCGCGCAGCTCCTCAGACGAGGCCCCGCCCACCTCCCCTCCCTCAGCCCGAACGGGGCGGGGCAGCGCGCGCGCGCTCCCTATCTCCCCCCCATTCACCCCCCCCCCCCTCCTCTTTCCCACTCCCTCCCCCGCCCCTACCTGACCCGCGATCCCCCCCCACCCCTCTCCCTCTTTTCCTCCTTCCTTCCTTCCTTCTCTCCTTCCCGCTCCCCACCCCTGGGCGCGGTCCCGCTCTCTGCCTTCTCACCCCCCTCCCCCCCCCCGGGCCCCGGTGCTCCGCTTTCGGCCGCTGCCCCTTTGCCCCACCCCGGTCGAGGTTATCCCGCTCGGCTTCGCAAAGAGCGGAGGTCGGGGAGGAGTGCGTGTGTGTGTGCGTGTGTGTGTGTGTGTGTGTGTGTGTGTGTGTGTGTGTGTGTGTGTGTGTGTGTGTGAATGTGTGTGTGAGTGTCTGTGTGGTGAGTGTGTGAAAGTGAATGTGTGTGTGAACGTGTGTTATGTGTTTGTTGTGTGTGTGAACGTGTGTTGTGTGTAATGTGTGTGAATGTGTGTTGTGTGTGTGTGGTGTGTGTATGAATCTGTGTGTGAACGTGTGTGTGTTGTGTGTGAATGAGTGTGTTGTGTGTATGAATCTGAATCTGTGAATGTGTGTGGTGTGTGTGTTGTGAGTGTGTGGTGTGTGTATGAATCTGAATCTGTGTGAATGTGTGGTGTGTGTATGACTGTGAATCTTAATGTGTGGTGTGTGCGTGTATGCTGTGTGTGTTGGTTTGTGTGTGTGTGTTGGTTTGTGTGTGTGTGTTGGTTTCTCTGTGTGTATTTTGTATGTGTGTGTGTGAGTGTGTGTGTGTTGGTTTCTCTGTGTGTGTGTACTGTGTGTATGTGCGTGTGTGTGTTGGTTTCTCTGTGTGTGTGTACTGTGTGTATGTGCGTGTGTGTGTTGGTTTCTGTGTGTGTGTGCACTGTGTGTATGTGCGTGTGTGTTGGTTTCTCTCTCCTCTGTCAACGCGGGGGAAGCGCTGCTGGCTCACGCCGCACCGGCAGGTGTGAGGGACGGGTCGGGTCCGGTCCCGGTCCGCCCGCCGGCACCTGCTCGCTGCTCCCGGGCCTGCCGGCGCCTGAGGAGGAGAGCTGGCGCCTCCCGGTCCCTCCCACCCCCCGCCACCCCCTTGTTATAAATCCACCTTGGTGCCGGGCGTTCGGGAGCTCCCTGAGCGTCCCTTTGGAGGGGATGTGGGGTGATCAAAAACCTCCCTCAGAGCCGGTGTGAAGCTGTAAAGTACCAGCGGTGTTAAACGCGCCTTTCCCGGCCCTCTGCCCCACCAAAACAAAACAAAAAAAAGAGGCCGTGGGTGCTCCCTGCCCGAGCAGGGCTTGGGGGGGTTCCTTGGGGTGATGGGTGCCACCACCCCATCCCCATCCTATTTTATAGCCTTGCTTCCCAAGGGTATAGCACCTCCATAGGTGGTTGTAGAGACAAATGTAGTGAATTAAGTTTGCACTCTGGTGCAAACAGGGTGCTGTGCTCGCATGGTGGCTTCTGCTTCCAGCACCTTGGATTCACCTCCCCTCCGAATCACAAGGAAGTTCAGCTTCTGATGGTTGTTCTGTCCTTTGGCTGCCTCTTGAGGTGTTGGGTTTGTAGTGAGATAGCTGGAGGTGGTCACTGAGGTGCTGTGCAGGGTCAGGATGAACCATCTCTGCACCAGTACAAACCATCTCTGCTCCAGTACAAACCATCTCTGCTCCAGTACAAACCATCTCTGCACCAGTACAAACCATCTCTGCTCCAGGATGTGGGGTATGGAGCAGCACACGTGCTCGGTTGGCAACAGAGCCAAAGGATGAGTGATTTCTGGTGCTCTCTCGTTTTGGGGAAGATGAATGTGTTGGTGGGACTTTCTATCACCTGAGATAAAACAGGCTTTCACTGAAATTATTCTCCTTAAAGATGGTGGTTCTCCTCCTTTGTGAGTTGGGTGAAGCTCCCCACGCTTTTTAAAAAATGGATACCACAAAAGATTTGTCTCTGGGATCTGGAGATCAATGAGGGAAGGCCTGAGGACCTTAATGCTGGACTTTAATTGCTGTATTTTTGTCAAGGGCAGTGTTTGCATAAGCAAGAAGTACCAAATCCTCTGAAAACTATGTTGTTCACTCACCACAGACATATGCTGGGTGATTCCCAGATTCCTAACACCTTCCTTTTCATCCTATTTCATGACAGAGTCCTAAGGTTTTTGGTAATGTAAATATTGGGTGGTACTAGATTGGAAGGAATAATCTGTGCAAGATGTTTCACATGTGGATATAGAGCCAAGTCAAAGCTGACTAACATTGGTAACATTGAGTAACATCCTTGGTGTTTCTTTGCTGTGTTCAAACACTTGGCAACACTAAATTCATCCACTGACTGTATTTTTGATGATCTGAAACATCCAAGATGCACAGGATCGTGTGCATCTGGAAGCATAAAGACATGTGGCAACACTTTTTGTGCCATCTTTTATCCAAGTGTTTCAGAATGATTTACAAGCGTTAATTAATGTAAGGATTACAACACTCCTACTTAATCTGTAGTTTTTAATATTCTTCAATAGCAGAATATTTAAATGTGACCTGTTCTGCAGGTTGTATTTTCACTTGGCTCAGCTTCTTCAGAATGCTCATCATGTTGCCACATGAGTAGGAAATTATAGCTAAAAATATTGCTATTGTATGTGTGCGTGTGAATATATATATATATATATATACACACCTCCCATTGTAGGTATTTGGCTTAATTTTTTTGACTGACAGAATGTAACTAGGGTCCACAGTCATGTTTTACCAAGTATTTTTAATAAAAATGGAATAGTATGTCATCTGTATAACACCATTTGCATGAATGTCATAGTAAGGAGGTGTCTCTTACACAAGTAGATTAGATTTTTAGATTTTTTTTTTTTTCCTTGCAGGATCCCTTTGGCAGAGTAAAGCCTTCTGGCCATGCAGTAAATATTACAAACCCAGTCATAGTGTAGGGTTGGTCATGGCAGTCATGTGTTTATCAGGACCAGAGGAGTCACAGATGAAGGATCTCTTTCTCTCTTCCCAGATCTGAGGCCTAATGAGAGCATGGAAAATGGAATGTGAATGAGGATGACTCTTGGTGACCAGGATCAGGGAGCCTCTTTGGACTTCAGTGCCACTCCACAAGCTCTTTTCACTCTGTTTTCACCCCCATCCTTTGCAGAGCTACCTAATGTAGCATATGGAGGGAAACAAATAAAGGTACATTTTTGGGATACAAACAATCAAAACCAGCACCATAATATTGGTTTGATTATGTCATTATAAGCACAATATCAAGAGACCTGTCTATATTTGCATCAGGGATTTGTTCCCATCTAATTAACATTTTTTAAAAAGCCCAGCAAACAAAGTAGGTAGTTTGGTGCAAATATTGTACAGACCTTAGCAGAAATTGCCTGCCATTTTTGTGAGGTAGTTCATGCAAAATGCTTCAAGGGCTTTGGGCATTCTCTAGGCTGTTGCTTTTATGGCTAGTAAAAGGATGAGTTTTATCCCAGGTAAAGATATTAAATGTCAACAGAATTGCTGTCTCCTCTTTCTTCCTCTCTGTCTCTTTCTGTGCCTTCCTCCTGTGAATTTTGGGGGTGTTTCCCTTTCTTACCTTTTGGCTTTTGCTTCTATTTTCCTTTCTCCTTAAACTCCAGATTTATTTTTTTTTTCCCCCTCTTCACAGATCAATCTGTCTATGCATTTTTAATGAATCATTTGCTGTGACATATGAGCACTGAAGCTTCAGTATCAGGGACTTCTGCATCTGCAGAGAGCTTCTGTGCAGGAGGAGCAGCAGGAAGATGAAATGGATGTGATCTTAGTCTCCTTCTTTTGTGCATGTGGGATGGTACTTTTGCCTAGAGGCAGCACAAATATAACTTTCCTTCTAGGGAATAATGAGAGGAATTAAAAACCAGCAATGTCTCTTTTTTTTTTTTTTTTTTTTTTTTTCCCAGTGTATTGCTAGGAATAGAGGATTTCAGCTGTGCCTTGGCTATTTCTACACTTAGCACTAAATCAATATTGTTTACACAGAAATAGCATTATAGGTAAGAAGCTGTTGTTCAAGTGTCTATACAAGCATTTTTAAAGTGTAGAGTGGGAAACATGGGGTTTATAATATCATGAATAACCTTAACAGCTCTAACCCTTGGCTTTATCTCATTAATCTTTCCTCTTGGGTTAAGTATATTCTCCCTTTGAAACTCTGAAGGAAGAAAGGACCATGTTCAAGCACTGAATTTACATAAGCAAAACAAAAATGAGCAAAACAACAAGAAATTAATTTCTCTCTCTCTCTCAGGGACCTTTTTCTCACCAGCCAGTTTAGCTTTCCATGCAGTGAGGAAAAGTGCAGAGAGTGGAAGGCTACACAATTTTAAAAAATAAGTAAATGATAAAAAATAATAAATAATTTAAATAAATGGGAAAAAAACCCTTCCTTAGTGTTACTTTTAATTTCATCTAAGCATGCATAACTTATATGAAACTCAGAATATTTTAAAAGAGCTTTAATACAAAATTTCAGTCTTAGTGCACTGGACAGATCAATAAAATTACTACAAATTCTTAACTGTTTTGTATTTTTTTACTCTGTTCCAATATCACCAAGGTACTTTACAGTCATATGGATAACACTGCTTTAAAGCAAAAGAACATGTCAAATTACTCAACATTTTAAATGCTGATGAACTGAAATAAAATTACAAGCTTGCCTCTGGTGTGCATTTGGATTGGGCCAGGATTTACCTCCATCAACATGACACCTTTTAGGATTGTAATCAAACTTAGAAACTTTACATGCAGCTGATATCCACAAAATAAAATACATGCTGAAATCACAGCCCTGTTTTGGACTCAGGGATTTTGGAGCTGGGCTGAGGTGTGCTCCTGTTATTCATGGCAGCAATACTAATAATTCCAAATGCAGAGGATTTTGCCTGGATCGTGTTATATAAAGCTTTCTCTAGAGTTTGTGTGGTGACAAATTCTTTTTTAATGTAATCAGACAGAGCCTGAAGACTCATACAAAGGTAAATGTTTACCTGCTTCATTTTGAAAAACAAACACATAGACACAGCATTTGTCAGAAATTAGTGCTAAAGTACAATCTCTGTTGTTATTTTCATTAAGAGCTACACTTATCTCAATAATTATTTTTCTCTTTGATCTGCTCTTCAGAGTTTTGTTTCCTCAAAATACTTGTGTAGAAATTGAAAAAATACCTAACCTCTTTTCTTGGAGGCCAGAATGCTGCTTTTTCCTAGGATTTGTGAGAAAAGATCATCCCTGTTGCTTTCAGACACTACATGGTCTCTTAGAGGCAGGGGTTGTGTCACAATTTTTTCTTGCTGTGGCATTTCATAGAATCATAGAATCCTAGAATGGGCTGGGTTGGAAGGGACCTCAGAGCTCATCAAGTCCAACCCTTGATCCACTCCCCCCGTGGTTCCCAGCCCATGGCACTGAGTGCCACATCCAGGCTCTTTGGAAATATCTCCAGGGATGGAGAATCCACCCCTTCCCTGGGCAGCCCATTCCAATGGCTGAGCACCCTCTCCAGAAAGAAATTCTTTCTCATGTCCAACCTAAACCTCCCCTGGCACAACTTGAGACCTCTTGTGCCCTCTTGTCTTGCTGAGAGTTGCCTGGGAGAAGAGCCCAACCTCCCCCTGGCTCCAACCTCCTTTCAGGGAGTTGGAGAGAGTGATGAGGTCTCCCCTGAGCCTCCTCTTCTCCAGCCTCAACACCCCCAGCTCCCTCAGCCTCTCCTCAGAGGATCTGTGCTGGATCCCTTCCCCAGCCCAGTTGCCTCCTTTGGACCTGCTCCAGCACCTCAATCTCCTTCCTGAGCTGAGGGGCCCAGAACTGGACACAGGACTCAAGCTGTGGCCTCCCCAGGGCTGAGCACAGGGGCAGAATCCCTTCCCTGGACCTGCTGGCCACGCTGTTCCTGAGCCAGCCCAGGATGCCATTGGCCTTCTTGGCCACCTGGGCACACTGCTGGCTCCTGGTCACCTTCCTGGCAATCCAGACTCCCAGGTCCCTCTCTGCCTGGCTGCTCTCAGCCACTCTGTGCCCAGCCTGGAGCTCCCCATGGGGTTGTTGTGGCCAAAGTGCAGGACCCTGCACTTGGAATGTTGAACCTCATCCCGTTGGGATCAGCCCAACTCTCCAGTCTGTCCAGGTCCCTCTGCAGAGCCCTCCTGCCTTCCAGCTGATCCACACTCCCCCCAGCTTAGTGTCATCTGCAAATTTGCTGATGATGGACTCAATCCCCTCATCTCAATCATCACTGAAGATATTAAACAGCACCGGGCCCAACACTGATCCCTGGGGGACACCACGGCCGCCATTTTGCTGCAGCCCCGTTCAGCACCACTCTCTGGGCCCGGCCCTCCAGCCAGTTCCTAACCCAGCACAGATGCCCCTGTCCAAGCTGTGGCCTGACAGCTTTTTCAGGAGAATCCTGTGGGAGACGGTGTCAAAGGCCTTGCTGAAGTCCAGGTAGAGCACATCCACAGCCTTCCCCTCATCCACCAGGCAGGTCACCTGATCATAAATGTATCATACATGATACATTTATCATGTATGATTTCATACATATTTCATAGTAAAATTAAACTTTCTAAATATTTTACCATAGTCCTCATTTATGCCATACAATCCTTCTCCTGAAGTGCCATCAAGAGTCCAAGATGAATTTTTAAAATCCTACCCTGTGTTAGGAAAACAAGGTTCTTCAGGCCTGTGGAGAGGTTTTCTTCTCAGAATATAGCATGGTAATTTACATACCTCTTGATTAATAAACTCAGTGTCCATCACAGAAAGTAAAAACGTTGTAATAGTTTTGATGACTTCTTCAAATGTGTGACAAATCTTTTCCTCTGCTACAGTGCCCTGGCAGTAGCAAGAGATTTTAAGGAACATATCTTTTGTACTTACTTAGAAAGCCTTTCTATGTCCATGTAGTGGTTGATAAAAATTATGGATTTTAGACTGACAATTTGTAATTAGTCACAGGAAGGAGGGCAAAGTGGCCAAGTGAAGTTGTCAGAAACTTAGAGTATTATTTGTGTGTTCTTTAGAATTATTTTATTAGTGTGAGTTGTGGTTCTTTTAAACAAGGAAAATACTTGACTAAGTGTGATTATTTGTGACGTTATTCAAAATATCCTAGAAACTCTCTGTAATGCCTACAGAGTGGGATCAGGAGGGCTGGTTAATTTTTCCAAGCTGTGCTGTGTGGTTGAACTTTAGAGTTTAATGACAAATTTTATATGTGGATCATTTTTGTGGAACAGTATGAAAGGAACACAAAGAAGTCACATACACAGTCAGAGGCAATGCTCCAAGTAAATATAATGCATATTTTTTCCTAAGCCAAAGGCTTTATCAAAGATGTATCCCAAGTCTTCAGCTGTTTCTTAGTGTCAGAAACAATTTAAGGGAGCCTGATGAAAAGCCTGGTACTAATGTCAAGTATACAACTTGGTTCTGGAGAAAATGAGATCTGTTTTACTCCCTGAAACAAAATGAAACACATGGAGAAGTGGCCCCAAGTGTGGGGACCTTTGAGAGAACGAGGTTGTTACCAGAGCTGGGATGTGCAGTTGGGATCCAAGGTTTAGCAGCAAACTGCAAACATGCACAGGGGTTTTTAAATTAGTGACAATTAGTCACTAAATTAGTGACAGGCTGGGCCTTGGAGTTTTCAATTCAGCCCTGAATCTGAAAATGCTGAGATCTTTTTGTAGCAGGAAAGTTTATAGGATGTTAGTAACTGGCCAACTGAAATTGAAAAGAAAAAAAAAAAGTCAGAAAAGATTGAGCTGCAAACCGTGAAGAGAGGACTTCTGGAAGTCTTTCTTGCAACAGCAAATTCAAAGGTCTTGAGAGGTTGGTAAATGACATTATGAGGGCTGAAGTCAGGAGGGATCAGATGAACCAGGCAGGATGGAAGTAGCCAGACTGTCACAGGTCTGGTTTTTAGGAAACAGAGGAAATTTGCAATCTGTGTTTGTGAATTTGAGAGTTTTCTGGCAGAGATGTGTAGTGAGAGCTGAAGAGATGGTTTGAGAAGTGAATCAAGGGTTTGCAGCTGGGAATGGAAGAAGAGGAGGAGTGAGGGGTCTGGGTGAGACTGCAGGCTCCTGGTTGTTCCTGAGTCTGTCCCTCACAGAGGTCCTCTTGTCCCACTTTGGTAGTTTCACAACTCAATAAGTATAACATTCCTGGGAATATTATTTGATTCAGTTCAACATCATAGGCAAGAAGAGTGCTGGGGAAGAAAAATGAGTGCCAGCTTTTGGTTCAACAGATAATTTAATAATAAAGTTCCCAACAATATTGGGAAAGAAGAATAAAGGGAGGTGGTTTTCTTGAAGAGTCAAGTGGATTGGAGGATACTGGAACTCAAACATTAGTTATTGTTTTTGCTAAAATGCTAAGAAATAGAGGCTCTACAATTTAACTAATTGGTTTCAGATAGAAATGGTCTATGGGAGTCAGGTATGTATTAAAAAATTTCCAGATACTAGGTTTGAGAATTGGCCATATTAGGAAAAAAAAAAGTGCCGATCCATGATAATGAACAAGAAACTAAAAATTTTGTTTTGTTGTGGGTGGTACCAGAAGAATGTAGAATTAACCCTTAGTGTCTCTCTACGTGGCAGAAGATGTTACTAGAAGGAAACAGCAGTTCCAGGCTAACTAAGCTGTCCTGCAAAAGAAAATGGTTGAAATATGGTTTGGGATCCACTGCCTTGAATGAAGCTCCTGTTTTTAGCTGAATACTTGACTCAAGTAGCACAACATGAGAGTTAAAATTCCTTTCTTGACAGAGGAACAGCTACACCTAACAAATACTGACATAGGGAATTGCAAAGGAAAAGAGAACTTCTGGACTTTCTGTTGTGTTTGTTTGCAGCTTGTACTTTTTTCTGTAGCACAGCAAAATATTTCCTAATGATGGGTAGCAGAAAAATCTGTTCCATCAGTGCCCATGAGATCTGGTGACATTAAAGGTGAGAGCTGCCCCTGCATCTTGAATTTTATCTTCCAAAAGCCCAGGATTTTGTCTTACTCCTCTGATCTACCAAGTACTGGGGTTTTTTGGTTTTTTTTGGTTTTTTTCTTAAAGTTGGTGTCCTGGTTTCAGTGGGGCAGAACCAGAGCTGGGTCATTAGTAAATCTGAGTCAGCTGGGAGCTTAATCAGCTGCCAGGTGTATCCCATAGCCCTCATCTCATCAGCCTGATAAAGGGCAGGTGTGCTGGCTCTAGAAAGTTCCTTTTCTTCTCTCTTCTCCATCTTGGCTTGCTGCTCCCTCTACTCCTCTTGAAGACCAGGGTGAGTATGGATTTATCTACTATGAATTTATCTATTTATCTTGGTGTTGGGTTTTGTATTAGTTTTGTTATTTCATTAGGTTTGTTTTAGATTCCATCCTTGGGAGCTTCTCTCCCTCTTTGCTTCCCCTTGTGGGCTGGGGGGAGAGAGCAAACTGCTTCAGTTTATCCCCAGACAGGAGCTGAATAAAGAGAAGAGGTTGTGTAAATGTAGCAGGAAACCTGAGGAATTCAGAAATGTGGCTCTGGGACAGCCCTGCCTGATAGATACAAATTGCATCTCAGCTAAAGTGTTTTGGTTTCAGCCCATAGTGATGGAAGGATTACTTAATTTCTGCACAGAATTTAAGCAGCATTAAAATAATCCTGCCAGCAAGTTCTCAGCCTGCAGTCACCCCTTTGTTCCTTTTTTTGGTTTGCTTACAAAAAGTATGTCTCTCCCCAAGAGTTACAATTCCAGAAAATCTGGCTTGTTATAGGTGTCCTCGTATGGAAGATTGCCAAATTTGTCCTGTTTTATATCTAAAGAAGGACAGAGCAAGTTAATAGGAGTCTCTCGAGAAACACCTATGAGTTGTCCACTTTTTTAATAAAGAGACTTTAATTGTAATATTTTCTTCTAACGCCTGTGCCTTTGGGGAGATGGGTGAGGTGAGCCAATCCATAAGGAAAAACCTATCATCTACTGTAACCCGGAGAAGGTCCCAACCTACTGCTGTTAGAGATGTGTTGTGGTTTGGAGGGGTACAGGTTAATAATCAGGGATTTTCTCAGCCAGCAGATCAGAATTTCTCTCTTTAGGATGATTATTGATGAACTAATTGCATGGCTATTAGAGCTGCCAGTGCAGTTCAGAGATCCCCTTTTCTGTGCCATTTCCTTAATAATTCCTTTCTTTTCCAGTGGGGATTATTTACTTGTGCTACCCCTTTCAGAGTGGTTTTTCTTGAAGTTTGTGAGAGGTTTTAATTACTGGGAAGGGGTTTCTTGAAGGATCAGTGAGACCATGTCCCAAAGCCTGTCAGGTTCTACAATGAGAACAGAAACTCTTAGACACTTGACCAGCTATTTCTAAGTTGGAAGGTGGGTGCCAGTGTGTCTAGCATTTTAATATCAAGGTGGATTAAGAGCATTAAGGAAGCTTAAACTGCTCTCAGGAGAGAGATTCCCATGGTTTTGAAAGCTTATTCCACTGGAACAGTTGCTTGGCTGCAATTTAGGTTGAAAGATCAGAGTTTGCTTGTGTTTTTTTACTCCTGGAGCTGTGCATGACACTGCCTAGTTTTCCTTATTTTTTTTTTATTTTATTAAATATGCTCAAAGAAAACTTGAGTCATGCTCAGTGCTTCATATTTGAGACATCCCAGACTTCCCAGAGAGTTTTATGGACATTGCCCTGGAAGCATTCAGGCACTGTCTAAGGCAAGTGACTGGAAAGAAGTTTGGGTTTTTTGTTTTTTTTTTTTTTTTTTTTTGGTGTTTGGTTCATGTTTTTAATGATCTGTTACAACTAATAGTCCCAATCTGTATTACTTGACAAGTTTTATTGTCATTAAAATCCCAAGCAATTCACTGAGTCATGTAGAGAGCTGTGCCACTGGAGGGAAGGGCTAAGATGTGGTTGGATGTTTCATCTGTCTTGGACAGGATGGAAGGATTTTATGGAACCACGTTGCCTCTTGTAGCAGTGCTGGGAGAACCCAAATTAGAGTGTAAGAACAGACACTCTCCCTCTCATTTCCCAACTAAATAATATGGAAGCATCCAGTTAATCATAGTTTCTGAAGCAGATTTAACTGCAGTAACTTTGTGCAACTGTGGAGCACTTTGCAATGTGGTGTGGACTCTGCTGGCAGTTGATAATTTTGTTTTCCTTGTAATTTCATAATGTGTTTCATAATTGTATAAATAACTGCTTGATTCAGAGATCTTCTTAGAATAACCAGCATTGAGTTACATCTTTTAGCAGGCTAGTATCAGTTATATATGATAATTAGAGGAAAAAATTGTTCTTGTGCACAGGATCTGCTTTCTGGAGTGCTGACTAGTGAAGACTCACTGTCAAATATTTAGCAAACAAGCTTCAACATATTGATGGAACCTTTTTAACTATTTTAAAATAGCAGTGTGCTGTTATCTTTAAGCCCTATTAGCTCACTCCCACATGAGAACAATTTAGTGAGATATGCAAAATATATAATGTATGTCTGTGTATGTGTGTTAGCAGAAAATTATTCCTCTATGTGATTGCTTTGCTTCAATTCTACTTCAGCTTTGCACCAAATCTTTGGTGAGAATTTCTTTTTAGCTAACTACAGTGTAATTACAACCTTTGATAAAAAGCTGTCTCAAAAAGGGGTAGAGAAGATGAAGATATTGTGGCAAATGGGTCAGCATGAAATTTTTATGTGTGTTCTGGTAGCTCCTAGTAGTTCTTTTGGTAGAATTACTATGTCAGTGCAGCAATGAAGATGAAAGTATTCAAACAGAATATACTGCTGCAGAAAGCAAAGAAAATATCCACATCCAGTCCAGCTTTTTGTAAAACTCTACAATAAGAGTATTCAGAGTGTCTGTGGCCAGTGTTTGTGTTACCACCCAGTAGTAAGGGGAAAAGTGGAGTGTTGGGTCCATCTTGGGTCTTCTGCTACTTTAATTGTGGGATGGTTTAGGCTGGCAGGGACCTTGTCTTTCTCTCAGAGGTTTGAGAAGTAGATTGACAGAATCCCAGACTGGATCAGGTTGGAAGGAACCCTAAAGGTCATTTTCCCAACCCCCCCAGGAGCCCAGGTTGCTCCAAGCCCAACCTGGCCTTCAGCACAGCTGGGAGGGGGCATTATTAATTATAAATTTAAGTACATTTATCATCATACCATCAATCATCCTGTAGGCTGGGAATCAGATTTTTGTCCTTGCTGACAGCACATGCAGTTAGCTGAAAACTTAAGGATTTTTTTTTTCTTTTTTTCCAAGCTATTACAGCAGTTTCTAAGCTCTCCTCTGTCAGGCCCCTATGCAAGGCGTGTGGCAAGGCCATTTATATGCTTTAACTATTCCTGTGTTCTGGAATGGCATTTGTGGATTATTAGCAGTGTTAGACTCCAGCAGATCTTTGGTTACATCCAGGCTGCACTTCCACAACCCTTTTAAGCCTGCACGAGCCAGGAGCCTCTGCCCTGCCCTGCACAAATGTTCTTGCAGCTGCACATTTAATGGGTTGAGGAGCTCCTGAGCCAAACCCAGCAACCAAACCAGAACAAAACATGAGTTTTACACTACTTTCTGAACACTCTTCATGCTTCACCTCACCAATATTTAGGCTGGCTTGAAGGTCTTCACCTTCCTGGTGTGAAGACCACAAGAAGGATGTGGAAAAAAAGCAGGAGCTGCTTTTTGGGTGGAAAGGGTGTGGTTAGTAGGTCAAGAGAGGTTCTCCTCCCCCTCTATTCTGCATTGGTGAGGCCGCACCTGGAGTATTGTGTCCAGTTCTGGGCCCCTCAGTTCAAGAAGGACAGGGAAGTGCTTGAAAGAGTCCAGCGCAGAGCTACTGAGATGATTAAGGGAGTGGAACATCTCCCTTATGAGGAAAGGCTGAGGGAGCTGGGTCTCTTTAGTTTGGAGAAAAGGAGACTGAGGGGTGACCTCATCAATGTTTTCAAATATGTAAGGGGTGAGTGTCAGGGAGATGGAGTTAGGCTTTTCTCAGTGGTGACCAGTGATAGGACAAGGGGTAATGGGTGTAAATTGGAGCATAGGAGGTTCAAGTTGAATATCAGAAAAAATTTTTTTACTGTAAGGGTGACAGAGCCCTGGAACAGGCTGCCCAGGGGGGTTGTGGAGTCTCCTTCACTGGAGACATTCAAAACCCACCTGGACACGTTCCTAGGGGATGTACTCTAGGGGGCCCTGCTCTGGCAGGGGGGGTTGGACTAGATGATCTTTCCAGGTCCCTTCCAACCCCTAGGATTCTATGATTCTATGATGATTCTATGAAAGGATGGCTTAAAGGGTCTGTGGGACTGCAGTTGGAGTTGTGGCTCCTTGCTAAACAACCAGGTGTTCTAAAGGAGGTTTAATGGTCATCTTTTCATGCCCTGACTCAAGGTATGGCAGACACACCTAGGACAGAGCCCAAGGTGTGGCTTTGGATTGCTTTTGTCTCTATCACCTGCCTGTCTTTAACCATTTTTCTCCAAAAAACTTCAGGTTGGTTCATTTGCCATCTGAAATCTGCCTAACCAAAACACTTTTCCACACCCACTAAAATATTTTTTTCTACCCTCTGGCATCCTCTCCCAATAAAATAGGTTGTAGAAAGTTTTAAGTAGGTATGTTTACCTACTGAAAATATAGGTATTTCCTATGTTAGGTGGTTGCATTTAGTATTTATGCAACATAACAACTGGAAAAAAACCAGGGGCTTGGATGAATTGTGCTTGTCAGTATTGCAATCTGACAGCTTGAGTAACTCATTCCTTTTCCCCAAACCTGTGCTAAGATAATTCATGTGCTTCATAAGTGTTTTATCTCTGGGTTACAGGGAATTACAGTTTCACTCATCCCAAAGCATGTGATAGAAAATGCACTCAGGCCTCATTTATTACCTGGATGGACACCAGAATAAAATCATGGCTTGTGGTTAGTTTGGTTGGTTGCTTCAACTTTTTGTCAGTCTTACAGAGTGCTTCTGCATACTGCTGTGTTTCTTGGAATTTTGGGGACATTTACAGCTAGTGCAATAAAAAATACATTTTTTTCTCATTAATTTAAGCAATCTTTCAGCACAATGCAAATACTAGTTATGTTATTTTTTCCCCATCTTCCCACTATAAGCCTGCCAAATTTAATGCATTCTGGGGAAGAGTTATTCATCTAAGGCCCAATTTGTAGTTGCCTGCTTGGCACTTTTATCTAACACACTCTGAGCCTGCACCACAGCTGCTGCTTCTCTCTGACCTCAGATGCTTGAAGCTGAGAGGGGAGGGGGAAAGAGGCTGTGATGCTACCCAGGGGTTTTGGAGTTGTAGGAGGTGTCCCTTTGCTCAGCAAAGTTCCTCTGGAGGGTTTCTCTTCCCACCTGCATTCTCTCTGCAGGTCCTACAAGGTGACCTGGCAGGCACAGAAATTTCTTTACAGGACACAGGCAAGAAAAATTGCACTACAGTGCTCATTGCTCGGGGTGTTTTGTTGTTGGTTTTTGTTTTTTTTTTTTTAACAGTTCATCCAAGCATCTGGGCAAAGATTGATGGGTTATTCTGAGTTGCCTCAGGTTAAGCACATCACTTTTGCAACTGCAAAGACACCAGAAAATCATGAATTTCTTCAGCTAACATTGAAGAGTTAACACCTCCACTCAAGCAAAATTCAGAAATATGGCTTGCCATGTGAAATTTAGAAGGTGTGGAAAGATAAAGGACTAATTATAGAGGTTAAGTGCCAATTCTCTTTAAACTCCAAGTTTCCTCCTCTTCTCCAGAGTAACTAGGACACTGTTATAAAAATAACTTACAAAATTCCATGGTGGAATGGGTGTTAGTAAGCTCTGTACGTGTCCCAGGTTATTGCTGTTGTCTTTCAGTCACTGATTTAATTCTAATTTCACTTTATCTTTGAACAAACCAAGTGTTTTTTGAACTTTTCTTATGTTCTTTCATTATAAAGCAGTAGAAGATGAAGAGTAGTGGGAAGATTTTCATCTTGAAAATATTTGAAAGATTTCTCAAACTCTGTGAATTATTTAAGAGTTCTGGTTTTTTTTTTTTCCCCCCTCTAAGTTTGCAACCTAATAGCTGGTTTCAACTATAAAAGAAAAAAAAGGATGACCAATTTACAGAGCTAATTTAAAACTGGGAAAAAAAAACCCTCCTCCCCCCACCCCCCCCAAAAAAAAAAAAATTAAGTTTATCTAAAATTATTTGGAAGGCTGCTACTGAAAAAGCAGCAGACTTTGAGATAATGCAGGTTAATACTCTAGGTTTTTATTTCTTCACCCTCTTCTCTGTAATTTTCTCTATTCTCTCTTCCACCTTATTGCATCTGTGTTGTTTTATCTTTGAAGTGTATCTGGGATCTTGAAATAAGAGGGTAAAACCCTGGATTCTTCCAGCTAACAATTAAATTGCAGTTTCACCCAAAGCTTTTTAATCGAAATAAATTGTAAAGAAGCAAAGAGTATTAATGACAACAGAGTACTTGATAGTGACACAGTTGAATTAACATACCTGAGAGGTCAGCAGTTTTCAGAAGGGAGGGAGATTTTTATATTATGTTATATTCTTATGATATGGGGAACAGAACCTGTTAGTCTGGACCTGCCGGGAAAGGTACCAGGAGTGGAAGCAGAGCCTCCTCTGTAACAACCCTAGATTGGGGAGGAAGGGGAAAAAAAAAAACCCACTTATGTGGAATTAACTAATGTTGTTCCATTTGCCAAGGTATGAAAAATGAGAGGAGCAAATTAGGTTTCCAAGGGGATACTGGACTGATTAAAAATTGGTGGCAAGACCTGGGATGTACTTGCTCCTTGCTGCATCAGAAATGGGAACTCGAGTTGCAAACATAATTCTAGACCATAAATATGTGGAATTCAAAGAGGATATAGGAGGGGACAAAGGTAAAAAAATTGTTTCTTCAGAGAAGGTAGGAATGTTGAAGTGGAAGTTTTAATTATGATTTATTAAAATTTGAAGTATTTCCATTTAAAGGAAAGTTGTTAAACTTTCAATCCAGATTAACTTTGGTTCTTGTAAGAATGTCCAGTAATGTGGAAATTCAACCAGCTCCAGTTTAGAGTCCCTTCAAAGCATTAAGGAATGGTTGTTATTTTAAACAACATTAAAGTAAAGGTGAAGATTTTTTTATTTTAACTCACGTGAAGTAGTATGAAACAGAACATGGGTGCCTAAGTTGCTTTATGATGTAGTTCTTAATTATCAGGAACTACACTTTAAATAAGTTACTACAACCAAAGTTACATTGAATGCCTGTAAATACCAGGTTAGAAAAAATAATTCACCTCTTTCCTAAGTGCAGTGCTACAGACTTCTTGGTTGTTCCATTCTAACTGGAATGCAAGTGATGCTTGGGAGCAATGCATGAAAATAAATATTGGGTTTTAGTCATTTATAGATCTTGCTGTCATGTAGCAGGTAATCTGTGACAGAAACTGGTCTTTTTCTTTTTTTTTTTCTTTTTTCCTGTGTTTCAATCTATAGCTCTGGGGTTCTGCACAGTTTTTTTTTTGCACTATGGGTGTTTTTCTGGGTCTGTCATTCCCCTGCTTGCTTCTCTTTGTGGTGTGTCCTGAGTTCCTGGTGATCTCCTCTGCTTTACCAGGATCTTTCCTTATGGCTTTCTCAGCCTTGGCATTTTATCATTGTAGATGTTTAGGAATTAATGTCTCATAATCATCTGAAGTTTCCTACTTTGAAGTCAGAATTTTTAAACAGGAGGCTTGGCACTAGATGTGATGTAGCTGCTCTTAACAGTTTAATTAATTCTGTGTTATATATGCACTTTTTTTTTTTTTTAGCATACACTATTTGGAAACACTGCTTGATATGGAGAAAGAAAAGAAGTGTGCACACTCCCTGAGAGATGCATTTTGTTGTGTCTGTGAACTCTGTACATTTGTAATGTGAAATTTGACAAAGTTAATGTGTTGAGAAGGAACAAGTTACTTAAGTGAGTTAAATGTCTCTTTCTAGAGGAAAATAGCTATAATGGTTACTTTTTACTGAAATGCAATTGCTGTCATTGTAACAATCAATCAGATTTTCTTGTGGAAGGAACTTTGCCTGGTTCTGAACACATTAAAATGTAAGATTGCTTTGCTTGGTGTTAAAATGAGCTGCAGAGGCAATGGACTGATGGGGAGAATCAAGTGGTAGTTGCAGTCCTATGAGTGTCCTTAAAGACTTTCCAACAGCAGAAATCAGCTGCTTAAGTGAAACTGAGCCCAGTGAAACACCAATCCCAACTCCATAAAATCCAAGAGGCTTTCTAAATAATGGGAAAAGTTTCTTAGAGCTGAGCTTGATGAAGTTCCTGCATCATTTCCCACTTGGCTGACAGAATCCATGAGGTTTTCTCCAGGCTTGCTTTGGCTGCTGTGGGGCATCCTCCCACCTCCCTTCTTTGCAGCCTCCTCTTTTGGTTTCATTGAGAATGCAACTTGCCCTCTTTCCTCTCCTAATTTCTTTTCCCAGTGTCTATGTTCTTTTAACTCCTGTGAAAAATTCCCAAAGAAATAAAATCTTTGGAAAAAAGTAGCAGTGAGATAAACTGATTTTTTTTTTTTTTTAATGTATTGATTCAAAAACTACTTTGTGAGAGACTTTGTCACAGGATCACAACTATTGAGGCTGATTTTATGCATCTCTACACATCAAAGGTGGTTGTTGCTTCTTGACCTCTCATGCCACGTAAGAGCAAGAAGCAACAAAACATTTTCAGTATCCTAGATTAAAATTATTAAAAGTGTGATAGGTTTGTTGGCAGAGCAGGCTTTGAGGTTTTGAAGCCAGTTTTTTGCCTTTTAGTTCAGGTGTTACATTTTATACTTCTGTATAAACAATTGTGTATGGAAATAGTTATAGAAAATATTTTCCTGTGTAGTGAATTCCATGGTAGAGAAATGAGTTGATGCAATACTCAAATATATTTTTCTATTTTATTCATAGGAAACATTGTTCCTTGCACAGGATACTCTTGGCTGCAAAGATCATCAATACTTGAATTCTCAGAGGTAAGAAATAATTTTGGTGCTCAGGTTGAGGTGCCCTGTGAAGAACAGAATTTTGTTTTCAGTGGCATTGATCACTGCCAAGAGGAAATTGGAGTCAAAGTTACAGGAGTAACTTGAATCACAGTCAATATTTTCTTGAATTTCAACCTGTCTTGTTAGAAGTTTAGCTTTTTTTTTTTTAAGATGGGGGGCTGTGAAGGTTTGTAGTATTTTTTTATTTATTTGGTGTTTATAGAGATACAAAAATACCAAATGATAATACAAATGATGTTCTCATTAGAACTGAGAAGGCTGTCCCACAGTTGATTTCCTTGCTTCTCAGCCTAATCTTATGTTGTTTTTAACTGTGAAAAGTGTGGATTTAAAGATCTTCAGCAGTGCAAGATGAGATGAGGGAGTTACAAAAAGCTTGAAGAATCAGAAAAGTAGAACTACTTCAAATTATGTAATGAACACAGTGCTTCAGAACTTTGCCTTTAATTCTTTAATGTAGTATGGATTCTTCCCAAAAAAATACTTTTTTTCAGATTTCATTAAATAGTCAAAGTATTGTCCTACTTCTAATACTACTCTCTAATTCTCTAGTAAGTTCTGCATGTAACTAGTATAGAGGTGTAAAACAGTAGTAGTATGCTACATATTTTTATTTTTAAAAGTGTTATATTCCTTTAAATACTAAAGAATCACTTTTCTAAATACATATAACATGGATGTTATGCAGTCAATAGCTTTCTTAGGAAGTCTCTCTATAGCATTGGTTGCCACGAGTTGAAAGATTAATATCAAGCTTTATGGATATGGTTGACTGCTGACATGAGAGATTCAGGCCCTTTTTTTTTTTCTTTTCAAAAAAATATCTAATAAAATCTTTACTTCCATGAGCATTTGAGTTGTACCTTGGCCACTGAGATTTAATTGCATTATGTGGGTAAAGGCAACTGCTGGGTACTTCATCTCAACCTGGCCACAAGCATGGGCCCAGGTGGACATGTGAAATTCCATCAGCTTTAATGTAGGTTCCCTGCCCTGTGGTTTCATGCATCTATTCACAATTTTAAATTTCCTTGTTGTGGAAATACTTCACTCTGTAGCATACTTCAACCTGTATGTGTAACTCCACCTTATTCTATCTCAAATAAAATAGCCCATATAAAACAAAACTCAGGGAAATAAATGGTAGTGAAGGCCTTCCTGGCTTTATGAAGTCCATTTTCATGTGATTCCTTGAGTCACAGAAGTTCTGCTTTTGTGAGTTCCTAATTTCTACATCCTATATTTTTGCTCTAAGATGTGTAAAACATGGATGAGACATCAGCATTTTAAAAGATTTTTTTTTTTCCTCTGATTGTTTTGTTAGATGTGGCTCACTACTGGATAAAGCAATTGTGTTTAATTTACCCCTTTTTGCTTCAAGACAACATTCAAAAGTATCTGTTAATGGCTTCATTTCAGTTCCAATCATTTATCTGGGTTAAGAATGGATGAAAGAGCTATGATGTAATTTTTTTTCTCCATATAGAAAAAGAATAGTAGATCTGGAATGCAGATAATTTCTACAGGAAGAACTTTGTTCTGGGGAAAAAAAAAATGGAATGTTTTAATCAGCTCTCTTCTAGAGTTAGTGATACCTGTTTTATTCAATTCCTTGGCTTTTTATCCTAGAACACTTTCACTTAAAGTGGAAGCAAGTTCAATTTAGATGCTCTTTATTGTGTGTGATTTGTTAATTCTTAAGACAGAGCATTTTTCTGTATGATGAGGTTTACAGCAGCTGACCCAGTGTTTGGATGCTTTGGTGGTGACTGCAGCACTGCCTGAGAGGTTTCTGCTGCTGTATTGTTTGTTTTGTAGGTTTTTAGGCATTCCTATATGTTGGCATATTGTCCTATTCTACCTTAATTTTTGGAGTTTCTTAATGATCTCTGAAAGGTGGAGTGACTTTAAGATGAATTCCCTTTGGCCTTCTGATGGAGTTTTGAGTTAATGCTGATTTTTTTGTGTCCATCCAATACTATAACCAGTTGATTGAACTGATTAAATTTGTCTTCAATGAAACAATATCCTAATTTATAATTTTGTAGCTTTTCCTATACCATTTCTTTACATCTTTGTTGGAATGCTCAGCATTTATATATATATATTTATATATATGTACAGCAGACTAAATCTATGGATGTCCTTGAGTGGGGATGGATCTGTCTGGGAATTCCCTGCAGAATGGTATCAAATAATCAGATTAAGGTACCATGAAGGATGAGTATCTAGAAGGAAGAAAAGTAGGTCAATTGAAATGATCACCAAGAGAAGGCCTGTGAAGGAGAATTCTGATTTTCTATCTGATCACTTCAGACTAGATAACCTTGAAAGTAAGCCAGGCAGGGTAAAAATAATTTTACTTGTGTGTTGCAATTCAGGAGCCTGTGGTAATATTCCCATGAGCCAGGGAAAATGGACTGAGCTACTAAAATCTTCAACTTCCTTTGCAACAGTAGAATAAATCTTTTTTGCCCTTCATTGCTTAGCACAGATACTGGAATAGTCTCACCCAGGTTTTTCCCAAGGCAATTAGGAAGTATTTTCTGCTGAACTCACTGCTTTTTTTACACAAGCAGTCTTGCATTGCTGATGCTCTTGTTATCTAAGGAGGAGTCTGCCTACAACCTGAGCTGTGTTTGCTCATGCTGTTGCCAGCAGCACATACAGGATGTACATACCCCTTTCTCTATCAAAATACAGATCTTTTTCTCTGCCTCCCTTTTTACCTTTTCCTTCTGTCACTCCTACAGTTTATTTTAAACTTTAATTTATACCGAGCTTCTGCTTTCTCTATCAATATCACATCATTATTCTTATCTGATTCTCCTGATAATTTGTTTGCACTGGAATTCTTGGCAGTGAACTAAGAATTTCATTGTCTACCTACTCCTTTCTCTTGGAGAGGATAATAGAGTGGGAGGGAGAAGCCTCATGGTAATATTTTTATATTTGAAATGTAGCCACACTTTATATGCTCCTACACATCGTGCTACTTATAGATAATGAAACAAGTCTCAGCCTGTGGTCTCCTGCTCTTCTATTTTGGACCATTTTGTGCTAAATCTCCTCATTTCATCACAAGCACTTTTATTAATGGTGCTTCTCTTTCCTTTGCCTGCCTCTGGGGTAGTGTTTAGGCAGGGAATATTATCACTAACTGGGGAAGCAGAGCACTAATCCTCACCCCAAAAAAGGAGGGAACAATTAGTGACATGAAGAGGATGGTGCCCAAGATGGAGCCATCTCAGTCTCCCGAGGCTGAGGGAGGAGAGAGCATCCTTTACAAACACCAAAGGCTTCCTCTGCTGCACCTGGGGACAGAGAAATCCCCTTTTTCCTCCTCTCCCATCATTTTGGGAGGCTCTTGGGACTATGCTGTGAAAATTCCAGGGGCACAACTGTACCTTGTTAAAAGTCCATGGTAATTTGAGGACAGGAAAATGCAACGTGTGTGAATAATTACTGATGGAATGTGGTCCTGCTGATTTTTTTTTTTTAATACATCTTTGTTATGCACTTTCTTCAACAGTTACATACAGGAAGCAACTATCATTTAGTTTAAAAATAGGGTATCATTGGCAGAGCAGATTATTTTTAATTGATGTTTCTTTAAATAAGAAAGATGTTTCTACGTCTTCTTAAAAGATGCAGTTTATAAAAGAGCTTTTCTAATGGCAAATCTTCCTTTTCCACATCTCTTATCCCCTACTTAGCTTGTTTGTTCCAACATGAAATTTCCATTTTGAAATAAGGTTGCTGTGCACTTTCCATATTATTGAAATTTATATTTTTGTTACTTTTACTTTTAAATAAACTGGGAGTGCTTCTATAACACTTAAGGATTCGACTTCACCTGAACATAAAAAAAATACAGTAACATGAAGCCTTGCTGCATTGATAATATTTCTCAGTTTTTGATAGCACCTGATATAAAAGATGTCATGTTATTCACATAAATATTAAAATATCAGCTTGATATTCAGATACTTTTATGGACATTCAGAACCTTACAGACCAAATAAAATATACATGGATGGTCAGTTCTTATGTTTGAGTTAGTTTTCACCTGTGTTTTTTGCTTAAAATAGGTTAATAGAACAGAAGAGGAAAAATTCAGTTTTGAAACACATATACAGAAATACTTTGAATTTTTTGCTCCTTCTAAATATTTCAAGTCTTTTTACAACATTTTTTTTAATGGCTGGGCTAGGGAAGATTTTGAAATGTATTCAAGTGAACTCATTTGAATCCCAATTATAACTGCAAATGAATAAATTTTTCAAAACACTTTGTGATCAAATCTGATGTTTAAATTACTCTACGCACCATCTTGGAGACTCATTAAATCCTTGATTATTTTTTATAAATATGGTAATAACTTTTGTGTGTGTCTAAATGTAGTTACAGTGGTAAAGATCCTTCATGAGATGAGCTTGAGACTCTATTGGAGGATGGTAAATTGATGAAATAATGGCTATTTTTTGCCTTAAGCAATACTTTAATGCAAAAAAAAAAAAAAAAAAAATGTCCTGCTTAATATCACCCCTGTGGCAGGGATGTGGGACCTGGATGATCTTTAAGGTCCCTTTTAACCCAAACCAGTAGCTCTACCTCCCACCAAGAAACATCTTTAAAACAAGAAAAAAAAAAAAAAAAGTGGTGTTTCTGCCTTGAATTGTAAAGGTGAGGCAGTGATGATGGGCACATCAGTTTGAAGGCTGTAGGTCTGACTTGGGTTTGCCTTGTTGTGGGCTACTTGAAGGATTTGTGTAGCATCCAGCTAAGGAAAAGGAGTGTTTGGTGTGCAGCAAACATTTGGGATTTTCTGGCAATGATATCCAATACTTTCCAATATAATCCAATATTTTTCATGGGAATATTTTTGGTGGATGGTTTCCCTCTGCAGATGGTGGCAGAGTAGACAGTGTTCCTTGCTCACTTGGGTTTCTTTGTTTGTCATTAGTAAACAATTCTGGGGAAAAAACACATGGGATTTGCAGTTTTCTTTTTGTATGCCATGGAACTCTCATGTGTTAGTAAACTTAGTACTAATTTTTATTTCTAGCTTATTTTTTTCAGAAGAAGTGGTTGTCGTATCAAGTTAATTGATTAAATCTTAATTTTCTGTCATGTAGGTGCCAATCTGGCACCCTCACATGTGTTTTCAAACTTTAGTTCAGGTTATTAAATGGAATGGTTTGTTCAGGGTCTTTTGAGTCATTCATATAAATTTAAAAATACCATTTTAGATTCTTCCAACTGTAAGAAAGCTTCTCTTAGATTTTCAGAAAAAAGCCATAGTTGTAATGAAAAGAAGTTCTAACTGGAAAAAAAATGGCAGTTTCAGCAACGAGTTAAATGCAGAGACCAAGTAACCCAAATCCATTAACAACTGAATACTCAGCAGTTAATTACAGGATTTAAAAAATATACAATATAGTATCTTGATTATTTTTGTAGTAGGTAGCTTTAGATCATTATGCATTTTGATACTTAGCCTCTCTTGTTCCCTTCTCCACTTTTAGGGTTTTCCTGTAGGTTTTTTAGAAGCTATAATCAATCTGTTATTTTTTTGGACCCTGCAGTTTAAATATTCTCACCTCATACCAACAAGTCTCAGTATTATAATAATTCTGTGGCCCAGGCCTTGTCAAAAAGTGGGGAAGGGTTAATTAAAACCTAATCAGGTGCCTTCCCCAAATGTTCAGGGTAACAAGGTGATACCTGGAATATAATACCTGTTCTACAGTGTACTGAAAAATAGGATACAGTAAGGAATTCAAGTTGATGAATTGAGCTTTACTTAATTTTTGGTGCTTTTACAAGAGTAAAAGAAAATGTAAGTGCTGTGGCCAGTTCAAGCTGCAGATGAGAATTATGGAATGGCAATTCCACTCTTCTCCATCCCTCCAGTTATGCCAGGAGGTAGGAAAACTGCTCACAAAACTTCACATCTTGTTTCTTAATCCAGTTCTGTCAAAATAGTTGAGGTTCAGTGGAAGGGAACTTTTTAAGTGTGATGGGTTGAATCTTTGATACAGGGGGGTCAGGGAACATTCTCCTGGGCAGGTAGGGAAGAGATGGGGAGGGTGGGAAAATTAAATATTTTCCTTCATTTAGAGAAAATAAAGATAGTCATGGAGATGCCTCCAGGCTGAAATCTTTTCAACCTAGGCAGCAGAATCCAAACCACATCTCCTTGTAGGCTTTCTGAAGGGACTCCCCAGTTGTGCTGAATTTTCTGAGTGTTAGAGGATGCACAGCAGCAGTGTTCAGTTCATCCTTCTGAAGCTCTCTGCTTCACATCTCATGGACAAGGACCATCATCACTCTCTTTATAGCACAGAAATTACCAGGAGCAGAGTCTCTGCCATGATGTACTCATGTTGTGCCAGGCAGGGATGAGTTGAGTTACCCAGATGGATGTTGGGGACCTCCAGAACTGCACTGGGGTCATCTCATTTCTCATCAATGTCATCTGCAGATTTGCTGCTGATGGACTCAATCCCCTCATCTAAATCCTCACTAAAGATATTGAACAGCACTGGGCCCAACACTGATCCCTGGGGGACACCACGGCCGCCATTTTGCTGCAGCCCCGTTCAGCACCACTCTCTGGGCCCAGCCCTCCAGCCAGTTCCTGACCCAGCACAGATGCCCCTGTCCAAGCTGTGGCCTGACAGCTTTTTCAGGAGAATCCTGTGGGAGACGGTGTCAAAGGCCTTGCTGAAGTCCAGGTAGAGCACATCCACAGCCTTCCCCTCATCCGCCAGGCAGTCACCCGATGATAAAAGGAGCTCAGGTCGGTCAGACAGGACCTGCCCTTCCTAACCCCGTGCTGGCTGGGTCTGATCCCTTGCCCATCCTGCAGGTGCTGTGTGGTTACACTGAGGATGAGCTGCTCCATAACCCTGCCAGGCACTGAGGTCAGGCTGACGGGCCTGGAGTTTTCCGGGTGGTTTTCATGTCGGTCATCAGGACTATGGGGGGAATGGATTCAAACTAGAGGAGGGGAGATTTAGATTAGATGTTAGGAAGAAGGTCTTCACCATGAAGGTGGTGAAATATAAGAACAGGTTGCCCAGGGAGATAGTGGAAGCCTCATCCATCCCTGGAAGTTTTTAAGGCCAGGCTGGAGAGGCCTGATCTGTAGGATGTGTCCCTGCCCATGGCAGGGGGGTTGGAACTGGGTGAGCTTAAAGGTCCCTTCCAACCCTGAAAATTCTGTGGTTCTATTTGCTTTCCTGAGCAAAACGTGATACTAAACACTGAAATGAAGGGGCATTTTTTTATGTTTATAACTCATACATAATAAACTTAGTTTTCATTTACCCTTACTTTCCCTGCTGCTCCCTCCAGAGGTGTTGGTATCACTGTAGTAAGGAGGTAGTAAATCCATTTGTTCTGCTGAGGCACAGCTGTTCCATCTTGCTGGGCTTTCTTGCCTGGCTGAGCTCATCTTGGGCATGATGCTGATTTCCTACCCCATGTGCTCTTTTTGGTCTTTCTCTCCAGTATTTATCTACCCAGAGTGGGAGCCTTCTACAGCTCAGGGATCATCTGGATGTCACTGCTGCTTTTCTTTCACCACATCTCTGCTCAGCACCTTTCTCGTGCAGTCTCTGTGGGACAGATGGAAGCTTTTTCTTACTGTTTCTCTAGTCAGGATTTTCATCCTGCTTTACTTGGGTACTCTGGGAGGACTAGAAAAGAGAATTTTGAGGCAGCCAGAACAAGACTTTTACTTTTTCCCTCTCGGACAGTAGGAAACCTGCTTAGTGGCTACAAAGAAAATACCATTTTCAAGTCAGGATGCTGCAATGCTGACTCAGGGCTAATGAGGATGTTTCATGGCAAGCAAATTTAAAGTTGAAATCTTTCTGTAGCTTAGGAAACATTTTTTTTTTGTTCACCAGAAATTGATTTATCATTTTAAGGCAGTGCCCTAAGGTCTAAACCTTTTTCATAAGAGATCTTTGTACCCACACACCCCATGTAAGTGATACAGTGCTGTTAGTGTTCATTTTCCCCTGGATTTATGAATGAAAACTTTTAGCTGTGTTTTAACTCTGATTATGATTTTTCAACTGCAACTGTGATTTTTAAATAAACCATTGTTTTGCCAGCCCCAGATAAAACAGCAGTGTGATCTTAAAAAGATTAGACAGTAACTTGAGAAGGTAGAGTGAGTGGCTACAGTGATCAAAATCATGAAACAACTGCTCTGTGAAGAGAGATTGAATTAGGATTTTTTTTTTCCACTTTGCAAAGAGAACACTAAATGGAGAGTTTTGGAGGGGCCCAGTGAATAGTGTGGGAAAGGTGCACAGACCATGATTTTTCATTGTTTTTCAGAATACAACAAACAGGCAATGTACAAATGTGAAGGGTTCTTAAACAGCAGCAGAATTAAATTTTGGAATGTGCTGCTAGGGGAGATTGTGAAGTCCAAAAGCATGAAGGGGTTTTTATCACCATCAGTGGTTATTGAAGTGAAACACACACCCAACAACCACCCTGTTCATGGGATAATGTGCTAGGTGAACCTTATTCAGACCCAAATGGCTGTCTGTCTGTCAGGGACATAATAATTTTATGTTTTATCTTTGTTTGTGTCACTAGAGCTATTAAAAAAAAAAAAAATTTGAATTTTTTGGTTTCAGAGCATATTGTAAAAATCTACTCACATCCTTGGTGTCCAGCTCAGTGGTTTTATTTGCACTTTAAGATGTTCCTTGCTTATTTACCCATAGCCAGTGGGAAATGACTCTGAAGCAGCAGCAGCAGAACTGGGAGAGATCAGAGAATACAGCTGCAGAACTCAGCTCTTTGTTTACTTTCTTTACAGTTGTCCATGACCCTGGGGAGGGGGGGGATTATTGTAACAGGGGCCCTTGCTTCTGGTTTTTATGTTTGCTGTTGTCTGTGCCACCAAGCCTGGAGAACCCTGTTTGATTGAGTGAGCCAAAAGTTTGAAGAGCAGGCTGGAAATCTACACCTCAACTGGGCTGCTCCATTTTGTTGCCAAAAATAACAAAGATAACAGGTGTAAGTAGATATAGGATGTATAGCCACACACTTGACAGTCATGCTTTGTTTCTTGTGTTGTACTTTTTTAAATTTTTTAATTTTATCCTTAAGTGTTTTTATGTAGCCAATTCCAGGACTGGAACACTGGTGATTATTTGAAGGACTTGTCCAGCACTTTGCATCCCAAGAGTTTTTCCAGTTGTGCAAACTGTGACTCTCCTTGTGCTGAAATGCAGAACCTGGGTAATTGTCCCTTCCAGTTCAAAGGGAGGTTTTGCTGCATTTGAAATTTAATGGGGAAATAATTTGAAATTTGTTTATTTCTCAATAGGTGTATCAGCACTGAGGTCATCTTTTGCTTAAAAAGGGAGAATTTTATTCATTCATAAGCTCTCCAGGGCTCCCAATTAATATTTGTAATGTACTATGCTTAAATATTATGTAAAATTTGCCAATGTTTTCAAAATTGTGAAAAAGTCAGTGTTTGGACATTGGTTTTGTTAGTGCCTTTTTTGTTGACACACACTTGACAGTCATGCTTTGTTTCTTGTGTTGTGCTTTTTTAAATTTTTTAATTTTATCCTTAAGTGTTTTTATGTAGCCAATTCCAGGACTGGAACACTGGTGATTATTTGAAGGACTTGTCCAGCACTTTGCATCCCAAGAGTTTTTCCAGTTGTGCAAACTGTGACTCTCTCCTCATGCTGAAATGCAGAACCTGGGTAATTGTCCCTTCCAGTTCAAAGGGAGGTTTTGCTGCATTTGAAATTTATTGGGGAAATAATTTGAAATTTGTTTATTTCTCAATAGGTGTATCAGCACTGAGGTCATCTTTTGCTTAAAAAGGGAGAATTTTATTCATTCATAAGCTCTCCAGGGCTCCCAATTAATATTTGAAATGTACTATGCTTAAATATTATGTAAAATTTGCCAGTGTTTTCAAAATTGTGAAAAAGTCAGTATTTGGACATTGGCTTTGTTAGTGCCTTTTTTGTTGGGTCTGAGTGTGGCAGCAAGCAGCCCACATCACCTATCCCAAATATTTCACATGGCCTCTCCATATTTTTTGATACTGGAAAAAAAAAAAAGGTTTGTGCCTCATGCTGTCCTAGAAATGAGGATTAATAAACCTCCTTCTGAGTTGAGTTTCTGATGGACCTTTAGGGTTATGTTCCAGCTTTTGCTGCCAATCCTAAGCAGTTGAATAGCCTGCTGGTTTGCAGACATTTGCACCAAATAATTAGCCAGACTGGAAATGTCCTTTCTTTACTTCAAGGCAAGAAATTAAAGTTCATTTTTTTTCATTTTTGGAGGTTTTGGTGGTCTGTGGAGGGCAGTTTACAAGAGGTGGTTCAGGAACACTGCTGCAAGCAGAACTCTACTAAAACCTCTGTTCCCTGCTGCGTGGATTTGGCTGCTGTGTCTAATTAATTAATTTCCATTAATAGAGTTTTGAATTAAGAGGTGGGACACCCAAATTTCACTCTTAGCCAGGAATTCTGTGAGGTTTGCCTGGATACTTGTCAGTGGTTTGCATACATACAGCACTTTACTGATGTTTTGGTGTAACCTCCCCTTTTATCATAACAGAACATAGAGTGCCAGACCTGAGAAGTGATTTGTCAGAACTTTTCAACTTTAAAATTGTTAAATACTTCACCTTAAATTTCACCTTAAATGCCAGAAATCAGAACAAGGTGTTTTTAGCTATATGTACAGCTCTATGGCAGTTTTTCTTCTGACTTGAGGTTTTTTTGCCTGAACTCTCTTTCTTAACTAATATCAGTTGATGCAACATTTCTTCCTTGCAATTCTGTCTATTTTTATTTTATTTTCACTTAAATCAATACTTTATAGATGCAGGATGCATATAGTTCAATAAGAAAATATCTTTGACTAGTTGGGAATTAGTTATATAGTTTATATATATTTATATATATATAATATATTATTTATATTATTATATTATTTATATTATTATTATATTATTATATATTATTATATATATTATATTATTATATTATATTATTATATTATTTATATTATTATATTTATATATGGTTATATAGTAATATATTTATTTTGCATTATTAAATAAAATAAATAAAATAATATTTATTAAATACTTATTAAATAAAATAATAAAAATAATTAAATAAAATAATTAAATAAAAGGAATAGAACATGAAGACAGAGCTGTCTGATAGGGAGAAAATTTAAGTCCACAGCACAACTTTTTTCACCTCTTAGATCTAAATCAGAGCACTACAGAACTCTACATCTCTCAGTAATGCTTAGAAAAAGACAGCTAAATTCTTCTAACAAAGCTTTTCCCTTTATCCTGGATTTTTCTGTTTTGACAGTTAACCTTCCATAAGAACACCTTCTTTAAGTCCACTAGACCCTGTTGGGGTTCCTGTAGGAATTAATCAGTGTTCCAGCTTTGTTTGGAAAGAAGGAGCTGCAAAGGGAAAAATTAAATCCTTGTGCAGAAGCTGCTGCCTCTAAAGTGCTTGACAGAAGCTTAATCTTGGGTTTCAGTTTTGTTTTTGGTTTTTTTGTTTGGTTTTTCTTTGGTTTTTGGTTTTTTGTGTTTTTTGTTTTTTGGGTTTTTTTTGTTTTTTGGTGTTTTTTTGGCGTTTTGGGTTTTTGGTTTTGTTTTTTGGTGTTTTTTTGGTGTTTTGGGTTTTTGGTTTTGGTTTTTGGTTTTGGTTTTTGGGTTTTTGGTTTGGGTTTTTGGTTTTGGTTTTTGGGTTTTTGGTTTTGGTTTTTGGGTTTTTGGTTTTGGTTTTTGGGTTTTTGGTTTTGGTTTTTGGTTTTTGGGCTTTTGGGTTTTTTCTTTTGGTTTTTGGGTTTTTTCTTTTGGTTTTTGGGTTTTTTCTTTTGGTTTTTGGGTTTTTTCTTTTGGTTTTTGGGTTTTTTCTTTGGGTTTTTGGGTTTTTTCTTTGGGTTTTTGGGTTTTTTCTTTGGGTTTTTGGGTTTTTTCTTTGGGTTTTTGGGTTTTTTCTTTGGGTTTTTGGTTTTTTTGTTTGGGTTTTTTTTTTTTTGTTTTTTTGGGGGCTTTTTTTGCGTGTTTTTTTTTTTGGTTGGTTGGTTTTTTGTTAGGTATCACATGTTTGAAAGTTTGTAGTTCATGGTTTAAACAAGGGGAATATAAAAAGAGGAAAGGTGATGCCAGGGGCTTGTTGCAGGCCAGGCTGTTCTGTACCTTTTCCAGTCATGAGCCATGGTTTTTGTTGGCACAGGAACCATGGCTTGAGAGGAGCAGAAGTTTTTCTGTGCAGTTCATGGCAATCTGCTGTGTGACCAGTATGGCTGAAGGAAATTTATTTTGCATTAATTAAGTATTTTAATTTTTTTTTATTTTTATTTTAAGTATTTTATTTTAAGTATTTTAATTTTTTTTTTTTTTCCCTGAGCTTGCTCTTCATCTCAAATTCTCTCGTAATCCCATGCCACTAGGATTTGTAGATTTAGGAAAAATGTATTTATTGTGAATTCCCTCTAACCTGTGGAGTTAGTAGCAGTATGGCAGGTACTTGCATTTCAATTTCTTGAATGTGTAGTTTGGAAATCCCATCAGAGTCAACAGAAGCTCTTGTCATGGCCATGAATATTTTCATGTCAATTACAAAATAGGGCAAACTTTTGCCATATGGTCTCTGCTCTATAATTGATAGTGTCTATAATCTGTTGGCAGTATGATAAGCAAAAAAAAAAAAAAAAAAAAAAAAAAGTGGCAGGTTGCCAGCAACAGAATTCTGAGCTCCATTGGAATATTGCATTTTTCTACATTTCCTTGCATAGAATTAGATCCTGACACTGGCAGAATTTTCCTTGGTGTAGGAAAAATTTAAGATCCCATTAACTTGGTAAAGCCAAAGAGGCTCCATCATCAGCTGGCAGTTTCTGGTGGGCATCACAGGATTTTAAAGGGGAATTAGAAGGAAAAAGGGCTTCCAGGTGACAAGTCAGGTATTTTATCTGTAGCAGTGGAGATATGGAACAAATTGAGGAAAAAAAAAAAATGTTTGTATGAATAACTGAGAAGTGAAAATTGCCCTCATGTAGGAGGAGGAATATGAAATAATTAAAATTCAGGTGCATTCTTGAGTATTGACATAAATGCAAAAAACTGAGTGAACAACTTGGCTGCAATTCTTGAGTTTACACTTCACACCAGACTTCTGGTGGTTTTATTTGAGAATTGGCCAGGCCTTGCTGAACTCAGAAGCAGGTAATAAGGCAAAACTATTTTCTGATGTTGTGAAGCTCTACTTCTTCTTGAGGGTTGATTTGCCTGAGGGTGAAAGGAGTTCCTGAGGGACACAAACCCAAGTTCTGTATCTCCATCCATCCTGGATGGAGATGAAATGAGAGGAGGATAGGGAGGATCTGTATCCCATGGATCCCTGAGCATAAATGTGGTAAATACTTGGTGTAATTTGCCTTTTACAGTGCACCTGAGCCAGGGTTTTGTTGTTTGGTTGGCTGTTGGTTTTTTGGTTGGCTGTTGGTTTTTTTTTGGTTGGCTGTTGGTTGGTTTTTTGGTTGGCTGTTGGTTGTTTTTTGGTTGGCTGTTGGCTTTTTTTGGTTGGCTGTTGGTTTTTTTTTGGTTGGCTGTTGGTTTTTTTTTGGTTGGCTGTTGGTTTTTTTTTTTGTTGGCTGTTGGGTTTTTTTTTTTGGTTGGCTGTTGGGTTTTTTTTTTTTGGTTGGCTGTTGGGTTTTTTTTTTTTGGTTGGCTGTTGGGTTGTTTTTTTTTGGTTGGCTGTTGGGTTGTTTTTTTTGGTTGGCTGTTGGGTTTTTTTTTTTTTTGGCTGTTGGGTTTTGGGTTTTTTTGGCTGTTGGTTTTGGGTTTTTTTGGCTGTTGGTTTTTTTTTTTTTTTTTTGCTGTTTTTGTTTTTTTGAAGCCTTTGTGTTTGGGTTGCAGTGAGCTCCAGGTGAGCTTGTCAGTGGATGTCCATGCCAACTGCCTGCCCTTGAGGCCCTGAATCAGGGCTGTTATTTGCTCCCCACGATCCAGTTTCACTTCCAGAGCCACGAGGCCCATTTTTAACTAACAGTATTTCCCTGTAGACAGTCAAAAAACATCCCTGCATAGCTGGAGCCAAAATAGTCCTAATATTCTCTTTCCTGCTACTACAGTATCTCTTAAAATGAAGGATGAGATCATAGCAAGGTTTTGGCTATTGGTTCAGTTTCCTATTTTTTTTTCTAGGTCTTTTTTTAAGCTCCCCCAGTCCTTAGGGAATGACCTGCTGGGTTTCTGAGTGTAGCCACGTGCTTCACCCTCCTGGTTTGAGTTACTTTGATAACCTGGGACAACATTTTTCTCCTTGTGGTGTATTGGAGAGCACAACAGTGATTTGCTCACAGGTTTGGGAAGAAAAGGAGAAAAGGACCAAGTGGTGGAAGGCAGGAAGCATTTGAGTCAGGGCTGATCATCAATGAATAAACTGGTGCTGGTACAGCTTGGTTCCCTTCCAGTAAATAAATAATTCCCTTGCTGTGAAGAAATAATGTGGGAGAGTTCTTTTATTTTGCACCAGGTGGGGAATCTAAACCAATATCCTTTAGTCTGGGAGCCTGAAATAGAAGTATTGTGGCAGACCCCAATAAAAAACTAATAGAAGAAATTTCTTTACATTGATGGATGCCTCGTGGTAGTAAACACCACACTAAATAGTACTCTAATTCCTTGAGAGTATGAGGAGCTTCTTCTACTAGAAATTGTTGCCATATTTTTAATATTTATAATCCCACATCATTACACCGTGCTTCACATTGTACTAAAAATTTTGGGGGAGGATGAGGTGCATTTTGTGCTGTTCAGTGGTGCAAGGGTTCCAGCTGATTTTTCATGTTCCTGATTTGCAAATGCCTGGGTGTCATGAGATCTTGGTTTTAAAAAAATACAGCAGGCTGTTCCTATGCCAAAGAGTCTTATGGAAAGCTATTTTTGCTCCCACTCCCAATAGTAACAAAAAAAAAAATACTGCACTATGTGTTATTTTTAAGTGGATGGAAATAGTATCCATATTATTTCAAGCCAGTGATGTATAAAATATTTGTAATAAAAAGAACAGCCACTTGTTTGTGGATGTTGTTTTCTCACATTTGTTTGTCTTGAATTTTAGGGAAGTGGACAAAAATTGCCATTCAAGATAATTTGCAAGCATCATGCATTCTCACAGACAGAAAAATAATAGCTATGTAAATGAAAAGAATGATCATTCTTCCCTTCTATATTGTGATTCAAGAAACCAACAAAGCTTTGCATGTTTGATTCTTACAAGCTGTGATCTGTCCTTTAGAACAGGACAGTTCTCAAACTTGCAGAGTCAATCCCAAAATAGCATTTTCACTTTATTAACAGAAAAAAAATGAGGGTGGCAGAAGTCAGTGAAGGGAATGAAAATGTATGCACATTATTTTGCATTCATTCATTAAGTTTTTCAGGTGCATGAAATAGTAAATCAAGAAAGGGTTTGTAGATTATGGAAATTCAGAATGTGTAAATTGTGTCACTGACAGCTCTTAAGGAAGGGGCTGAGTTTCCAACCACATTGGAAGATTTTCTTTAGCATTCAGTTGCAAGGGTTGTGTAGGAGTTGTGTAATGTGGAGTAGATGAGAATTTGATTCCAGTGGCACAATTACTCAGTTATTTGCTGGTAAAACAGATATAAATAGTTAACAAAAGTCAGGCGTAAACAGCATTTTCTAGCATTTTTTGCAGGTTCAGCTGAAATGTAATTAAATCCTCTGTATACTTCCACTGTCATAGGCAGCATATGACTTCAAAGACAGCAGAATTTCTACCATATGTGTCAGTAGTAGCTTGAGAACTTGGAGGATAACATTTGAAATGCACACACTGTGGTCTTTGCTTTTAAAATATATTTGTCAAAAGGGCGTTTTGCTGAACGCTTTTGTGCTCTTCAGCTCAAGGAGCTGCTCCTAAAAACATCAAAAATAAATGGTCAGCTGCCTTCAGTGATGTTTCCCTGTGAATTTCAATTCATTTTATAGATACTTTTCATCTGTAATTAGCTCTGCTCTTTATTCTATAGACAGAATCAATTATTTCTGTAACTAGTTCAGTAATTATTGGAATTACTCTACATATGAAATATGGGAAAGAAAATGTGCTGGGGTGTCTGGACAGAAGTTAACTTCTAAACCAACAGACTGTTTGCAGGATGGATAAAATTTTTATTTTATTTTTTTTTATCTTACCAAACTGTAGCTAATCAAATCCTAACAAAGCAATGCCATGCATTCAATGCATGTCCCATAATTCTCTTTGGAGACAGTGCACAGCTGCTGCAGTTAGTATTAGCTGCTTCTTATGGCTTGGTATTTTCTTTCAATAAAAATCACAGATGGCAGGGTGTCTTTCACACCATGATTGTAAATATGAGCCTGGTTCAGGTGAAGAGGTGATGTAAGTACATGTAATTCTACTTTAAGTATAAAAATCCTGCATGGAGCTCAATCACTGTCTGTTTTTCTCCAGTCCTCAAAACGTCCAGACTTGATCCAATGACAATAATGCCATGAAACAGAATTTGTTGGACAATTTAAAAAGCACATTGGCATTCTCTACCTATAGAAAATATAACCTAGCTCTGCAGGGTTTAGATTCTTGGGAATAGAGCTCCATGGCTGGCTGGAAGTGTAATTCTTACAGCTCTGCTTTCTGATAAGTGCATGAGGCTTCTTAAAATCTGCTGTTTACCTCAAGTTTGCTTTTGCAGATACTTTTTGTCTGCTACTGACCCGTTGGGTGGAAGGGAAAGACTTGCAAATTATTAACATTGAGCTTACCCACTGCTGTTTTATGAGTTTGCTGATAATTTGCTAATTTTAGGGAGAGCCAAACATCATAACAGGCATCTTGGTTTTTAGGGTTGTGTCTCTTTTGACCGTGTGTCATTAGAGGGCACCTGAGCTGAAAAGTCAGGTATGATGAGGACTCAAGTCCCACATGAGGTGGCTCCACTCTTGGAAGCAAGGGAGTGATGCCTCCAGAGCAAGGACTTCTTGTAGAGCTTCTCAGCTTGAGCAGAACCCTCTGAGAACCCAAACTCAGGCTGTCACCATAGCTGGGTCAGTATTCCCTTGAATACACCAGGCTTTGTTGTGATGTGTAGACATGTCCTAAATAAAAGACTAAGGTCTTGCAGCAGGCTGTTGCAGAACTAGCAAGCATTTAAGAGTTTCCATCAGGTTGTAGCATGTGTTGCTGTCTAATACCAGCTCAATCTACATCCAAGTTAAGCAGGAGGATAAGAAACAGAATCTGATGGTGACTCAGAGCCAAAGGAATATAGAATAGGGACTGACACCAGCACAGAGCCTATTATAGGGCTGTGATTATTATTAGAATTAGTGCTGCTGGGTACTGATTTTCTTTGTCTCTGGACAGTCTTTTTATTGACTTGAAATTATTGCAGCAGGATTGGTGAATTCACATGCCACAGAAGTTTGCTGAAAGCATTTATTTTGCTTGATAGAGGATTCTACCTGCTCTGTTTTTCACACTGTTTTTTAGGCTATTTAAGCAGCACATGTACTGAAACTTCATTTCTTTCAAGTAACTTTCTCAGTTCAAAATATTCTACTTTCAACAACTCTCACAAGTTGAACTAGAAGCTGCTTTCTCATTGTATCTGAAATTTCTTCCTTCCTACTTGTCTCTAAGTCAACTCATTGCCCCTGTAAAGACAATGGCAAAACTCCCATGGAGTTAAATACAGCAATTTTGGCACTAATATTTATGCCATTTAAAAGTGTGTAGGCAGAACTCCTTTCCCCCCAGTTTATTCATTATTGTGTTAAACTATGGTGTCTATATCTGAGTTTTTTTCCAAAGTTTTAGTCATTTTTTTTTCTTCATATGTCTTATGATATTTTAATTCTTCTTCCATGAATCTGATGTTACTAATTTAAATCTTTCTGATAATGAAAAACCTCAGGTGGAGTCTCATTGTATGTAAGTGTGTATAACTTTTATTTTTTACTGCCAAGCTCTATTGCTAACTCATAGAGCTGCTCTTCATTGTTACCCTGCTAAATGGTTTTTATTTATTTTTTTTTCCTACAACAAAAGCATTTAAGATTAATTTTCTCTACCTTTGACTTTTTGCAAGTATTTTAAGCTGAAGGGTTTTTTCATCCTGTCCTGTCAGTGTGCTTTTTTTTCTGTTTCCTTTTTAAAATGCTTTTATCATTCTTTTCTTAAGACTGCAATATCTTCTGAGGATTTTATTTTTTTCTTAGTGTTCATTTTCATGGTGGTTACTTTTTATTCCAAGACAGATAATAAAGGAGCTAAAAACCCAGCACAGTGCCAGTCTTTGTGGAATTGTCTAGACGTAACAGTTCATTACATTTGCTTTTAATTACTGCATTTTTGCATTCTGTTCATTAGTACCATGGATTTCTTTTTGGTCTCTGTGTCTACCTGTGGACTGCAGACAATGAGCTTATTATGGGATGGATATCCAGGTCACACCAATAGGTTGGGATGGCTCTAGCAGGGTTGAGATGGGAGGTGTTTAAACTGGGTGGCATTGGAGAACTCATTCATTTCCATTCCAGGCTATAGAAGGATTGTTGCATTTTAAGGATAAAATTTGCAAATATGGCACATGTCTGTGAGACTTTTTTGGTGCTGGAGAACTCGAATTCTTGGCATAATTGTTGATTTGGTATCAAGGAAGCTGAGCTAAGGAAAGCAGCTGAAAGACACAAGCAGATTTCTCTTCCTTACCTGGGGAGGGATCTGGAGGCTCCAGAGCTGAAGTCTGGACTTGTAGCTGTAGATTAGGAGAGGTTTAAAAGAAAACTTCCCAGCTATGTGATTAAATACCATCTCCCATGGAAATGCCTTTTATTATGCACAAAATTAATTTCAATAATAAATTCCGTGCCTCAGTTATTTGCTTGTTTTGCTCTTGCCTTCTAAATTGCCCTCCCTTTATAAAATAACTTCTGCTTCTAATTCCTTCTCCCATGTTTTCATTTGTATCCTTTGAAGCTATTTACTGGTTATCCCATGACTGAAGAGCTAAGCCAACCCAAGGAAACAACCCCAAACCCTTGCATTGCTTCTCTTTTCTCTGAAGTATTGATAATATTACCTGAAAAACTTAGCAACAGAGGTTGCAAATTGATTTTACAGTTCAAAGTGGAATAACAAGAAGTGTTCCATCAGTTTTGTATGTAGAGAAATTCAGATTTTGAGACTTCAGTGCTTGAAATTTAACCTAGCACAACTTTTAGTTGCCTTGCTTTGTCAGGGCTGTTATGTTGTTTTTAACTGAAATTTAGAAATTCCTATTTCTTTTTTTTACGAGGTAAGTTTAATTTTGAAACAAATCTTTATTTTGGGCAAAGAAATTAATTGCTTCTGGGTGTTGAGTGCTTTGTACAAAGAGGCTGTAAGTGTGGTAACTTTTTCTAGGATTATGCTATGGGAACCCAGTTGGTTCCTGTGTTGCTGGTCTGTTCTTCATACACATTTTTAATTTTGATAAGCTACTTAAACTTCTTTGCATCTGATGATTTTTTGAGGAAGATATTTCTCCTGCTGGGAGATTTTCTTTTCTCTTTCCCTCAGCTCCATACATCTCTAAATAGGGTTGTTTGTGAACAAAAAAGTTTGGCAGATTCAGTATGGGTGGGGTGCAGTTTAGATATGTCTTGAGAAACAGGACTTTACATAAATCTTACTTTGCTAAATGTTTGGGTAGGAGCCAATTGTGTACAGTAGAGCTGCTTTTTTAAATCTTGTGCTGTGTGCCTCAACTTGCCAGGCCTCATGGAAATTGCAGAATTCTTGTTCCCTTTCTCCCATGTTCTTCGTGCTCTTGCATATTCTCTGCAATAAAAAATAAGAAAATCTGTAGTGCCTGTGAGCAGAAAGCTTCTGATAAATAAGGGCCCTTAAACTTCCAATCAACTGATTTTACACTGGAATTATTTTCCCTGTAGTGCTTTGGAGGATGCCTTCTCTGGTAAAGTTTTGACCAAGCCCCTTGAGTCTTTGTATAATCCAATTTGAGTTGGTTTTTTTTTTTTTTTTTTTCTCCCTCTCTAAAAATTTCCCTTAGCTTGATAATGTCAGAAATATTCTTTTCCTGTTTGTTCTGCACTGGCTTCTTCACTGCTTTGCTGCTCTTTGCCCTTCTTCATGTCAGCTGTCCCAGAGAAAAATGATCAGATTATGAGCAATTATCTTCTCAGTTATCCCCCCTAACAACTGGGTGTTTATTTTGGTGTCTAGGTAGGAATTTTGGGCTCCATGCTTGGGTGTGATACCCCTGCAGTCATGGTTGGTGGTTTGCTGGAATACTTTGCTACCTTGTTCTTGGTGGGCTGTTGGGAACAGTGGGCAACACGTGAAGTTGGACTTAAAGTTTTGCTACAAGAGGCCCCAAATGTTTGTGATCTTCAAGATAGAAAGCAAAATCATTAAGAATATGATCCAGGGGACTGGTGTGTCTTAATTAGTTGGGAATTAGTTGCTTTAGTCTGTAGTCAAAGCACATTCTGCTGGGACAACTGAATATAACTTTTATTAGTTTCTTTGAAGCTATTACCTATTTAAAAATTCTTCAAAATGTAATTTAATTTACAGGACACATTGATAATTATTGCTGATTTCAATGATTATATGGGGCAGATTTTGTCTAACTAGTTTTGGGCTATTAATAACTTCTAATGGATTTATTATCAATAGCTCTGGGCTCTATTTCTGGAATGCTAAGCACCTTTTCTCCCCAGTATTTTCTGTGGGACACATGCTGGCAATAGGAAAAATTATTGTCCCTCTCAACTGGCTGTTGGATTGGGATGATTGACAGCCTGCCTTGTGCTGACTTCTGCAACATGGGAGTAATATTTGATAATCAAGGCTCTTGTACAGTGTTTTTCTTCTCCAATGAGTTATTCTGCAGGATGTTCTGAAATGGAGCAGTGGGTCCTTGCAAATGGTTTGTGAATATAATAGGTCAAACAGGTTTGTGATTATAGTTTTACTCCAAAATTCATGGGCATGTTCTGGTCAATGTGAATTCTTCCAAAATGTGAGAAGTTTGAAAAATGGGGGGGAGAAAAAAAGAGGAAGGAGTTGGGAGGGGGATCTGGAAGCAAGAGAACCACAAGAGGATGGAGGGCACAGAGCTGAAAGTGCTCCAGGAGCCTTGGGACTTGTAGAAGAGGCAGTGGAGGGATGTGAGGGCTGGAAGGGGTCCTTGGGACAGTGGATGTGTGTGGGAAGCAGGGATTTGGGTGGGATGGAGAGGTCTGGAGTGCAGGAATAAAAAGAAGGAAGCGGAGATCAGCTGCAGTGCAAACCCAACTGGTGGTGCCCAAAGCCAAACTGAGTGCATTTTTTTTGGACAGGATGAGCAGCTGAGAGTTCTGCAGGGCTTGGAGCATGGGAAGGAAGAGCAGATAGTGGAGAATTTCTGGCTCTGGTGAGGCAGAAGCTCTCCAGCAGAGCACTGGGTCCTTGAGAAAATTTGCAGAGCTGTTGATGGTGCCTAACCCAGGGTTCCAGGGCATTGACTTCTTTGTAGGGTCTGCCTCTTCATGCTGGCCACCACAAACTTTTCCTACCTTGCAGGATGATTTAATAGGCTCTTCTGACTGTTATAAAAATGCCCATGCTGTGGGCTGAGTTAATAAAAAAGGGTCTGTGGTTTTGAAGATGAACATCTCTTTTTTTGTGGGGCTTACATTTTTTTTTTTTTTGCTTTATTTCCATACAGCCAGACAGGGATGGTTACTTAATGGTGATAACTTTTCTACAATTAAAATTATAATCCAGTGGGAAAGAGGCTTGAAGCAGTGAAGAGGCAGCAGTTTGGAAGTGGAGATAAAAAGGGCAGAAGGTAATGACTGTGAGGTTTACTTGTGAAAGGTTGGGACTGTGCAGCTTTGTTTGAGACACTTAAAGTAGAGGGCACAATAATCTGTGTAATGCTGCTGAGAAAACCAAGAATTGCTAAAATATTATTCATGCTGTAGATGGGAATAGTTTGGCAGCCTGCAGCCCATCTGGTTATAGTCAAAATGTCCACTGTTGAGGCCTTTAAATTATACAATGACCAGAGACACTACAGTTCTTTCCATTATTTCACCTCTTCTGTACATTCCCATGAAGAAAATACTTGGGAAGAAATGCTGGGAATTCTGACCATTTTGCCATGTTGCACAACTGTGATGATTTAAAAACCCAGCAAACCCCCACAGCCCACACCACAAAAACCCTTAACCTTATTAAGATATATTTTGAGGGCTTCTGATAATTTTGTGATTTAGAGGAGCCTGAGAGGTATTTAGCTGTCTAAATCATAATGAATTTTTATACAGAAAAGAGGCATAGGAACTCCTGGTTTCTACTTTTGAAAATTACAGAAGGGGTTGGGCTGTCTGTTTCTTAAAACTTTGTGCCTGAGATGAACCCCAGAACGTGGATCATTTGCACAACTGAATTCATTAAAAAAAAAACAAACAAAAAAAACCCAACACAAAACCGAAGCAAGCGATGGTCCTATCTGAGTTAAGTTCCTGTTGAACAGAATAATTCTGGGGTCAAAATGTATTTGTTGTGTGTTGCTCTCATGTTGAAAGCCAATTTAACAGAAAGTTTGTTTCTGTAAACCAATTTACTGATTAAAACTTGGATACTGGGCCTGTCACCTTCATTACAGGGTATTTAACTCCTTCCTTGATTTCTCTAGACAAATGCAAAGTGACATCTTAAAGGAAGAGCAGCTATTACTAGCACTCAGGACTTAATGCAGTGACCTGGTGTGCCTGCTGTGACCTCAGCAGTGGGAGGCAGATTAGTGGTTGTGTTGGTGTTTATTTCATGGGAGTTCTTGGTGTTGCCTTCACACAACTTCCAGTCTGTGAGGCTGAAACCGAAGCGTTCGCCCTCGCATCTCGCGCCGAGAAACCGAAAATCACACTTCTGCTTCTGGGTCCCAGGCAATGGGTTTGTCTTGGCTGAAAGAAATTTTAGGAAGGAAGAGGAAGGTGAGGCTCCTGAATAAACGTGGGGAGCTGAGTTTGTACCTTTTTGAAGGTACTTTTGCTAAGTAGCCAAGGGATAATTAGAAAATCGAAGGAAGCGTTCCCGGGACTTTGAAATCTCAGTGCAAATGTTTTGGAGGCTCTCAGCTCCAGTGCTGCTGTGCTGTACAATGTTCTGATTGGAACAATCTCCTGTATGAGTCTCTTTCCAGTAATAAGTGTAGCAAATTTCTTTTTAAGCCAGTGGGAGAAGTGAATTTATTGTTATTCCCTGCCAACTGCTTAAAAAAGCTGCCAGCTAATCCGTTTCTCTGCTTTTTTGTGTCAGAGTTGAAATGTATCTTGACTTGAGCTGAAATTTGTGAGGAAAAGCACACTGCTGGAAAAAAAAAAAGCAGCCTTCTTGACTGACAACTTCTGAAACCATTTTTCATAGTCACATAATTTTTAGTGGAGCCTGAGAGTGTTGAAAGAGCTAAAGCAGGACAGATGCTAAGGGTTTGTACTGACCAGGTAGTTCAAACTGGCTACTGGGCTTTGCTGATTTCAATGTAAAAAAAAATGAATATGTTTTAATGGAATTTTACCCTTTTTCCATTGGTGAGCAAGGCCAGCCATGGTGACCTGTGCTGTTATACTTGGTATATGTGCAGTGTAAATTGCCTGCCTGAGAGAAGGGGTAGAGAGAGGCAGAATGTGAATTAAAACAGTGCAAATTTGTCAGGTTTGCCTTTCCTTAGCAGTGTGGTGATCACTGCTTCCCTTCAGCAGTCCTTTATTTGGGTTCTTGGTCCTTTTCTTTCACTTTTCCTGTGTTTCTGGATGGCCCCTGTTCTTCTGGATCCTTCTCATCACTTTTTCACCTGAGTGGTGCTGATACTGACCCAGCTCTTTTCTGTGTCAAACACCTTTCCTTCTTCTCACTCAAGATAAAAAAAGGTGCATTTTGAGACAAAATCTGGAAGCTGTTGGTGCTGGATAGATTGGGAAAAAATATCTATTCCCTTCCCAGTTTGTCACAGGTTTGCTTTGTCATCTCAGAAAAAGCTCTCTGGGTTTTGGTGTATAACTGAGAGAAATATAAAGTGTTTTTTCTAGTACCAATTGTAGTATTTAGGATTAATTGTTTAAAACACCCAAATCTAAGGAAGACCAGAATGGTTTAGAAGCCATGGCTTCATCTTTCATTCCAGCATTGGTCAGGAGTATTTCAAGACAGGGGGGAAAGCATTGCAACATAATAAAGAATAGCATAGAGTAATATTCCTTCAGCTTCCATAAACCCATCTGGATTTTTCATGTGTGTTTTACCCATCTGAACACCCTTGCAATGAAAGGGCAGCTTGTACAGTTCCAGCCCTATCACCTGATTGCTCTCCTGAGAGCACTCTCCAGTGTTGCTCTTGGCACAGCCTTCTCCTAATGGGCATAATATTCATGGGGTTTTTTTTTTCTTTTTTTTGCAAGGTTAATTTTCTGTACGATTCTCTAATATCTTCCTCCAAATAAGAAGTGTCTTTAAAAAACTCAAGTGTCCCAGTCAAAGTGATGTGCCTGAAGGTCTGTTCAAACATTTAACTCTGTTTTTGAACAGTTTAAAAAAAATCTATGGTGAAGTCAACAGCAGGATCACAATCCCTGTTTTGGTCTTTGCATTAGGAGTTGAAAATAACAAGTCATCTGCTCAGCATGACTCATGACCAGGTATAGGTTTTTTTTTTGGTTTTTTTTTTTTTTTCTGAGTCTGCTACCTGAAATGTCACTGTTCCTCTGTGCCTGTTTGACAGAGATGTCCCTATTAATGACACATTGCAGGTGTTCTGTGCTTACATGAACTCCTGTCTGTAGGTGCCATCCTTTGGGACAATTATTAAAAGGCTGTTTTGAAGCTGAGCTGCAGGAGGCAACACGTGATTTTTGGTGTGCTTCAGATCTTAAAACCAGAAGACCAGTCTGGTTATGCAAAATCCTTTGGGGAACACTCAGAGCTCTGTTATTTAGAGTATATATTAACATCCCTGATTTCTTCAAGCCACACAGCATTAATCCTCTTCACCCAGAAGGGAAGTAAACATGCACATGCTTTCAGGAGTTATCAAAGAGAAAATATTAGAATTGATAGTGTATGCAAAATTTTTATCATGCCTGATAAATTGGGCCTGATTTGACTAATTTCAAAAAACTGAATATAAAGAAACACTTTGATCATTGATTGCAGTGTCCAACACCAGTCTAGGTGGGAAGAACCATTATTAAACCAGTAACTGATCAGCAAACAGTGGTGCTCAATATTTAGGAAAAACATTTCTATCCACAAATAGCCCCTGATATTCTTCTTTCCAACCTATTCTTTTTGATACCATGGTTAAAATGTCTTCTTTTAGCTTTGGCTAAGGGAAATCATGCAACTTTCTTCTTCTAACAGTAAAAGAACTTAACCTTTCCCAACTCTTTCTGGGCATGGAGTTTGCTCATCCCATCACATCCCAATCATTAGCAATGCACATTTATTCCTCAGCTGACAATTTTTCATAGCAGTCAAATTCTGAGTAGTAGCAGAGTGTTTCAAGGCAGCATTCCTTTTGTTAAAAGCATCAATCATATCTGGTGTTATTAAGGATAATAATTACCTCTGGAGTGTTACAATAGTGCTGCTGCTTCAGAAATGTAAGGTGTGTTTTGCTACTTGGTTTCTGATTTTATTTTCAGCTGTTTACATTCAAGTGTGAAAGTGGAGATTAAAGCTGGAGTGACCCAATTATAGCTATTGGAGCTGTTAAGCACCAGTAATTTAAAGGTAGGCAATTGTTGGCAATTCAGGCAATCTTCAGCCATCTTCCTAAGAATCAACACTTGACAACTGGAAAACAAAATTAATATTTGAGCTGGCTGATATTTTGATCAGCCACTGCAGTTCTCTTCCCTGTGGATGCCATGTTTCTCATTAATTGTTAGAGAAGATGTGAAATTGGATCCATGTTTATCTTGACTGAATGACCATCTGTGTGTGCAGCAGACATCTCCTTTTTTTATTTAACCACCCTCTGCCTGCACAGGCAACCTTTGGAATAGAAGTGGATATTTTGCAGGCTTGCTGCATGTAGATTTAAACTGAAGCTGTTAATTGCTCCTGTTCATCCCAACAAAGAGTTAGCTTTGCAGACAGATTATGGCCATTTAAATGTCAAGAGTTATTTTACTTCTGATCATTTTAGTAAAAGCATCCAGTTCACGTGCTCACCCAGCATGCTTAGGTTATTCCATTCATCTCAAGGAGCATTCCAGAGGAATAAGGCTGCATGTTTTAAATTGAAGATGGTTTCATCATCTAAGCAGCAGGTTGGATTTCCTAGACTAACATCTAGACTCTCTGGAACCACAGGTTCAAATCCTGGCAGCCAGTCCTGCCAAGTGTCACATTTGACACTCGTTTGGTCCTCTGTGTGTTGCTTTGTGACAGCTCTGCTGCAATCTGGCATGCACAGTGGGGAAAAAAACCAGATTTTTTTCATCTCCTGCCAGTCAGGTAGAGACTGGCAGCTCCTTGGGAAGGTCCTGGAGTTGCCCCTGCTCCTGTTGGCTTCTTGAACAGTGAGAGAAAGGGGAAGAAAAACATATTAGGGTGTGAGAAAATTCAGGAAATGCTGAACATCTCTCCCCTCCCACAACTTGTGACAGATCAGAGAGAAAACAGAGGTTTTGTTCCAGAACTGAGTAACCTCTGGGTTTGGAAGAAGAATGTGGAAGTTCAGGTGCTATCTGAATTCAGCCATCAAGATGGGTGCTGACCCTTCATTTTATTGCTTTTTATCTCTTTCTAAAGCACAGGTCACTCATAAAGGTCAAACCAACTGTCCCAGTTGAAAACCTGTTTGGAATTTGTACCAAAATGGGAGTAGCTTGAAAAGTCTGAACTGTGCCAACATCTTTGCAAGTGGCCCCTTTCTGAGTGCAAGTTTTGACAGAGAAATTAAGCATTACCATTGATGAGTAGAGTGAGATTCCTGGACTGCCCAAGTGACACTTGCTCCACAGCTCATCTATTGATTTTCAGCTCCTCTGCCTCCTGGTTTTGAAAGAAAACTCTGAAGGGCTGTGGAGAAGTGTGAGGCCAGCATTGTCCTGCTGCTGAAGGGCCAACAGGGCAGAGTTTGCTGGCTCTCAAGGTGTAAATGTGGCTCCTGCTGTAGCCTTGCTCTTTAATTGAATGGTTCCATTCATTCCAAAGTTGATTGACATCCACCAAGACTCTGCCTGTACTTATCAGCTCTGTGCCTGAGTGCTGAACAGACAGATTGCACATAAATATTTTAATGTATCAGATATGTTAGTTTCAATCAGGGTTTTGACAGGCTAAAACAAGACAATATTTTAACCGTGCCCCATCCTCTGACTAGCACCCAAACACAGTTTAAGTAGGAACTGCAAGGTAAGAGCACTTCAAGTCACAGAAATCAGAGGTTTAGGGGTTGGAAGGGACCTTGAGGGTTCATTGAGTCCACCAATAACCACCAGGTTCTCTGCCATCTGCTGCCTGGTGTCTATGGGACACTAATGCAAGCAGGAATAAAAAACCCATCACTTTAATTGCTGTTGCATCAACAAGCATTCAAATCTGGAAGGAATTCATTGAGTCTTTTCTGCACACTTCAATTGCTCTTTTCTCATTCTTAGCTGAACTATAATCCATGTAATTTTCCCCCCAAGAGAACCAGACTTAAGGAAACATTAATGAGGTTGCCCCTCACTCCCCTCTTCTCCAAGCTGCAGAACCCCTCAGCCTTTCCTCATAAGGGGGATGTTCCACTCTTTCAGCATCTCTGGGGCTCTGTGCTGGACTCTCTCCAGCAGTTCCCTGTCCTTCTGGAACTGAGAGGCCCAAAATTCCAGATGTGGCCTCACCAGGGCAAAATAGAGGGGGAGGAGAACCTCTCTCCATCTACTGGCCACCCCCTTTCTAATGCACCCCGAGGGCACATTGCTGGTTCCTGGGCATCCTTCTGTCCCCCAGCACCCCCAGGTCCCAGTCATCAAATATCATCCATCTAAAAAGAAGACTGAAATGCACTGATCTTCAAGATTTGTGACAATTGTTATTAATATTCCTGGCAACCAGTGAGAGGGGAGGGGGGAAAAGAGCCTCCAACACCAAAAATTCCTTAATATTTCCAAAGGGGAGCTATCAGTTTATTTTTAGCTGTTGTTTTTTATCTGTCACACAGCAGGTCCCTCATCATGCTGACTTGTACAGTGCTTTGTGGATGTTCTGGAGGCAGCTGAAGGAACATTGAGCCTGAAACTGGGGACTGAATAATGAGAGCAGATACCTCCTTGCTCTGTCTTCACATGGTTTGAAGCAAGCAGCAAAGGATTTAAAAAATGCCTCTGTGTGACAGCAGCAGCTTTTCAGAGGAGCATCATTTTAAGTGTTGCTATTGTCCAGATGGTATTAATTTCACCTTAAAATACTCTCCCAGGAGACAGGGCTTCTCTCCAAAGGGTTTGCAGAAAGTCCTCCAGGTTCATTCAGCTGAGCAATTCTTTTTCATTAGATTTCTGTTTGAATAGAGGAAGGGAAATGAGAGGAATCAGTTCTGGGGTTGTGCTGGTTTCTGTGCTGAATGCAGCAGCTCTCAGCAGAGCTTTTGGGACAACTGAGAAGTTGTGCTCCAGCATCACCCCAAAGCCTGCATCCCACCACCCAGTCTGTGAGGGATGGGATGAGCAGGGTATCCAGAGCTGGAACCTGTGCAACGAGATAACTGTAGCATAGACAATAGAAGAAAAATGAGTCTGGCATAAAAGAATAATCTCATTATTGTAAGAGGTGTTTTGCAGCACAGTGTCAGTCATTCCCAGACTGTGTGCTACACAATGATGTTAGAATTTAGCTGTGATGTGCACAATTGGATGGCTGAGTGATCCTCATGTATGATCAAATCTAAGTCCTTGCATGTCTTCTGACACTCTGGAAAGTTTATTTTATTAATACAGGGAGCTTTTTGAGAGAGTTTAATAATTGGGGGGAAAAGAAGTAATTTTTCAGAAAAAGCAATTTTACCTTTCTATTAATACAGTAATAACCCAAGCTTTTAGATTATTGCTCCTGCACTTCAGTAAAATGAAAATTAAACAAACTTCATCCTAACTAGAATCAGGTGCTACAAAAGTAAAAACCTAAGGAGAAAAAAAGCTATTAAGAGATTTAAGCAGACAAGGAACAAGGCCTTTTAGAGGAGATTGAAGTATGTGACAAGCATTAGTATTTCAAGGTGCTGTGATCTACTTGGGGATTGATGTGCCTCAGAAGGAGCTGAGGTACATTAAAAGCTGAAATCATTCAAGCTGGTGTGAGACTGAATATGAGCAATTACCAAAGAGGCATTAAATAAAATGGATGATTTTGTGAACTTGCAGTACAGAAGATTTCTTTGTGTGATCAGACACTTGGTCTTTGAACCTTTCTCTCGAAACAGGCTTGGAGACAACACTTATTGTGGAAACTGGAAAGTCTGAAAGGAACAGTTCCATTTTTAGTGTTGCAGTCTAGCACTTTGTTTGGTGAGAAAGCATTACTCACTATTTAAAATAACAAACAAACCAACAACCCAACATGAAATTGTTGAACTTCAGCATTTCTTTAATCATTAGCTATTTAAAAGTCACTAATTAGCATGTGCTGGTGAAAAAGTTTCCAGGTACCTCTGGGATTCTTGTGTGATGGTGAAGACTTCTATGCAGACTCCATTTGGAGGATTTTTCTGCATTCAAGAGCCTTATTCTTTCTGAGTATTAAAGCAGAATCCTCTTAGATTCCATTCAAAGAGTTTGTCTGGACTGTAAATCAGACAGAGCTGTGGTCCAAAGGGTTTTAGACTCCAGCATGTGGAACTGTGATTAACCAGCAAACCACTGGTATGGCTGTGGCCTTAGCTGGGATCCAGTACTGGGGCAGCCACTTAAATGGGATGATACAAGTGGCAAAATAAGAAGAAAAATGAAAATTGAAAAAGTGTTTGGGAAGAGTTGGAAATGAGGCAACAGAAGAGGAACAGGTGTTTTTTTTTTTCTTAGCTTTTTTTTTTTTTAAGGTTTTCTTCTAGTAAGCAGAGAAAAAGCAGATTCTTAATAAGTAATATGATTTTTCTTGCTATTTAATTGATTTGCTTTCACTGAACTCTGCCAGTTTTGCTGCTGACCTAAGTAGAAACAGGCTCAAAGATCCTAAAATCCCATAAACTCATTAAAAGGATACAAACGTGCACAGGTTTTGTAATGTTAAAAAGAAGAATTTGTCTCATTAAAACTGCTTGAAACTTCATATATAAAAATAGTGAAAGAAAGCACTTCTACATTGTTTAAAACATCAGAACTGGGTTCATTGTTAGTGGTTTTGGTTTCAAAGTGAAAAGTGATTTCTGGAGTTATGTGGGGAACTGGAGGATGGCTCAGACATGTTTCCTACATTTTCCTCTTGTATCTCTCCCTGTCCCTTTCATTTTGGGCAACGTGGCCAAGTTCCTTGTCTTGGTTGCAATATTTGTGTGCCAGCTTTCTGGTGCCTTCAGGTTGCTGCTGCTGCTTGATACCAGCTGAACAGGGTGCTGAGCTCCTTCACTTCCAGCCCTTTCCTTCTGTTTAGTCCTGGTCAGAAGCATCATGTATTTGGGACCTTTGTCCATCATTCAAATTTGGCAGAAATTGGGTCAGCAGCTGGGTAAGTTGTTCACTTGTTGCATCTGAACTGGAAACTTCTCCATTTGCTCAGTGCAAATGAGCTAAAATCAGAAAATGAGGTAAAAAGAAAATCTTGGATCTCTGGTAGTTCAAACTCAAAATGATTCTTTTCCTTGTTGTTATTTGCCAGTTCTTGGGGCATCCTGCAAGTTAGATCTGCATGGCTGAACCTTGTGTATTTAAATACCAATTCTGAGCTTCAGAGATGTTTGAATTGCATTGGGTATCAGTTGGATCAGATTTCAGCACTGAAACTTTATCACATCTCCAAGCTGACCGTGCTGGACACAAACTTTGAGTGACAACTTCTCCTGGTCTTCCAGATTCCTTTTTGTCAGATTTTTGGGATTTACCAAGTTCTATTCCTGCTTCATTCTGATTTGTGCTAACAACCCAAATGATTTCTTGGCAGCCACTTATTCCCTTGACCTTGTGCAGTTCCCACATGCTCCATGTGGATAACCTGAAAAACCAAATCCCCTTGTGATTTCACATCTTCAGCCTTTGTGATCTTCCTCTGGAAGCTCTGATGGTGTCACACGTTGAGAAGGTGTTTTATAAGCAGGACTGGATGCAGAATCTGGTTGGAGGTGTGTGACTAGTGGAGTCCCTCAGGGGTCGGTACTGGGACCGGTGTTGTTCAATATCTTCATCAACGACTTGGATGAGGGTATAGAATGTACCCTCAGCAAGTTTGCTGATGACACTGAGCTGGGAGGAGTGGCTGACACACCAGAAGGCTGTGCTGCCATTCAGAGAGACTTAGAGAGGCTGGAGAGTTGGGCAGGAAGAAACATGATGAAATTCAACAAGGGGAAGTGTAGAGTTTTGCATTTGGGGAAGAACAACACGATGTCCCAGTATAGGTTGGGGGCTGAGCTGCTGGAGAGCAGTGTAGGGGAAAGAGACCTGGGGGTCCTGGTAGACAAGAAGGTGCCCATGAGCCAGCAATGTGCCCTTGTGGCCAAGAAGGCCAATGGCATCCTGGGGTGCATTAGAAAGGGTGTGGTTAGTAGGTCAAGAGAGGTTCTCCTCCCCCTCTATTCTGCATTGGTGAGGCCACACCTGGAGTATTGTGTCCAGTTCTGGGCCCCTCAGTTCAAGAAGGACAGGGAAGTGCTTGAAAGAGTCCAGCACAGAGCTACTGAGATGATTAAGGGAGTGGAACATCTCCCTTATGAGGAAAGGCTGAGGGAGCTGGGTCTCTTTAGTTTGGAGAAAAGGAGACTGAGGGGTGACCTCATCAATGTTTTCAAATATGTAAGGGGTGAGTGTCAGGGAGATGGAGTTAGGCTTTTCTCAGTGGTGACCAGTGATAGGACAAGGGGTAATGGGTGTAAATTGGAGCATAGGAGGTTCAAGTTGAATATCAGAAAAAATTTTTTTACTGTAAGGGTGACAGAGCCCTGGAACAGGCTGCCCAGGGGGGTTGTGGAGTCTCCTTCACTGGAGACATTCAAAACCCACCTGGACACGTTCCTAGGGGATGTACTCTAGGGGGCCCTGCTCTGGCAGGGGGGGTTGGACTAGATGAGCTTTCCAGGTCCCTTCCAACCCCTAAGATTCTATGATTCTATGAACACCTGACACTACATACAAGAAGTAAAATGATTGGAGAGCTCTAAAATAGCAATTGAATTACTTGTAACCATTGATTTTGATTTTTACAAATAGCTTTTTTTTTTTTTTTTTTTTTAATTTTACAAATAGCTCTTTTCTATTTGGGTGAGCCAAGTAGAAAAACTTATTAAATATTTATTTCTTTTTATTGCTTGCAGGGATATTTGGTTAGGTTAGCTTAGTAGGGTTGAATGTATAATTTTTTGTTGTTATGTCAGCCTGGGAGCCAAAATAAAACCAGCACAAGCTTTAAGTGACATTTTAGAGTTCACTATATATCCTGTTGTAACAAGAAGCATGCCCTGGAACTACATTCACTTTGTGGCTAAAGTTAAAAATATCAGAGTGGGTCTCAGGACATTCATGTGGCTTTAATCTCAACATTATTTATCATAGTTGAGTAATCACAGTGTATTGTAGAAGCAGCAAGAAATTCAGGGTTGCTCAGAGCCCAAGCAGATCATTTGGACCAGAAATTATTTCTCAAGCAAGGCAGAGCTGAACATATGAAGCATTTTGCTGCAAGGGATTTCTGATGGGTTTGGATACAACCAGTACATCAAATTTGCACGTGTGATCTATGCAATAATAATAATAAAACCAATCATGAAACAAAGTCATTAAAAACTGCTCTCAGGAAAAGCTGCTTACAAGTATTTCATCAGCATGTGGAATATTTTCTTTTATGTCTAAACCCAGATTACTACTGAATTTCCCAGTTTTTTGGGTACCAAGTTGTTAATTGTCATGCTTTATATAAACATTTAGATGAAAAAGTCTAAATCATTATTTTTTTGCTGTGTCTTGGATAATCCTTAGTGAAATCAGGATGGGTCAAGGAGAACCAGTGGTGGAGGTGGGTGTCAGTGTTTGCTGAATATTGCTCTTAGAAAACATGTACAATATTTAATTGCACATATATTTAATTGGTATTAATTTAATTGGTATTTTTTTTAAATGAACTACTGTGTCAAACTCATCTTGGTGTGATAGAATGTGCAACCCAGCCTTCAGTTTTGCTGCCTTTTTACTGCCATTTTTTTGCAGGGGTTTTTAGATGGGTTTGCATGGGATGTAGCTTGCTTGACTAGGTGTATATGATAATATTAAAAGCTTGGTTTGAGAAGCCAGACCACGTTTGGTTTGTATTATATTGGAATCTGGAAAATTATGAATTATTTTTAAGTTCACTAAAAATAGGGTGGCTGTTCATTGGCAAGAAGTGGCATTGCTGTAGGCTTCAAGAACAGTTTGTGAGATATTGTTGTAGTATCTTTAGACTTGTATTATAAATATATATATATAAAAAACCCCAACATTTTTAGTTAAATGCAAAGCAGGTGTGATGTTTCTACTTCCAGGCAGCAGCATTATTCCTTCAGTGTTAGATTTTCTCACATGACTAAAGACTGGAAGGGTGTTCTTGTTTGATTTCTTGGGAGTTGGTTTCTTCAAAAGCAAATATTGGACCTTGGTTATTCTGTGTGAGCAAGCTGTGTTCTTTAGAGGATGTTACAGGGATATTATAATAATGTTTATATATTAGTGCTATGCAATTCACGTGGGAGCCACTTGGTAGTGAAGTTTGCACAGTCCAGTCCATTCCAAAAAAACCTCTACATGAGCTTACATAGAAGCAGAAGTTGGAAGAGAATGGAAACACTGTCCTAGAAGAGCTTTTTAAATAAAAAGAAAAACCCCTCTGCATTTATTCTGCCATTTTTCATTATTTATGGATTAATTTCAGAACTTGAAAAAAAGGGCTGCGGATCAAAATCATCATTTCTTCAGCAGTTTCTGTAGAACTCTTGAAAAAACAAAACAAAAAACCATGCTGGAGTTCTGTCTTGATGCTTTGATCTGACATGAAGTCAGCAGAAAAGCTCTTACACATATTATGGAAGTAGGTTGAACCTGTATGAGAAATCTGAGAGAAAAACTCCTTTATAACATTAACTCTAGAGGTGTTCCCAAAATATATGGCAGTCAAGGAATAAATAACTGAATAAATAAAGTTCCCACTGCCTTTCAGTTTGATCATATCCCTTAAGCAGGTATTAATAACCTGACTGCTAAGTTCTTGGTTTGACAATACCTCTAAAGTTACTGATACAGTCATCTGAATTTAAAAGCATATCTAAAAGCCTATATAAAATAAATGTTTTTTATTTATTGGCATAATTGTCTGAAAAGCAAAACTGAAGTCTGTTACTGTCTTGAGAGACTCTAATCTGTAATTCCTTTTTTTTTTTTTTTTTTTTTTCTGAAACATATAGCAACATCTTACACCAAGATTCTGATACTGCTTCATTAATACCTTTTCCAATAAGTATTTTATTATCATATTTTATTCTGGATGCTCTCATCTAGGGGGTGTCTGCATGGCAACCAGCACCCTTCAAACACCATAACAGCTTTGCTGAGGGTGAGATAAATCTGGGTCTCTCTCTGAGCACACTGATTCCTTCCAATACATGATCTCTAATTAATATAATCAATCCACCATTGCAATGACTTTAATTTTTCTGAAATAATCTCTAATGACAGTGTGTGAGTCAGAGCTCATTAGTGGGCCCTGCCCCTCATACTCATGTTAAAAAAAACCAAAAAAATCCCCCCAATTTTTGTACCCAGATAGTTCCAGTCACTGCTCAGTAGGGAGAGGGGGAGCTGTGGGAACCAAGGAGTTGGCTTGGGAGTTGGCAGGCAAGGAATTGGTGCTCAGGGCAGGGTGTTTGGGGGGGTTGCTGAGGGAACAGCAGGATCAAAGGAATATTTCCAGCTTTCTCAGCCTCAGGATGGAAAGTAAAGGCTGGTGGAGCTTAGCTCAGCCATGGCAGCTCAAAAGGCAAGAGTGACCTCCATGTGTGCCCACCTGACTCGGGGTGTTCAACCTTTTCTGATGCTGGGATGGTCTCTCTGGATCTGTAGCCACCCAAAAAGGGGCAAGGAGGGTCCTTTCCCCACTGGGCCTTGTTGCTCAGGAGCAGGCAGAAAGCCTCGAGCAAGAGCAGCACCTGGGAGGGTGACGCCTGCTCCTCCTCAGGATCTGCTCTTGGTGGCTTGGGGTGATTTTTGGTCTGGGTTTTTGCAGAATTAATCATTCCTGTGCTCTCCAGGCATCCTGGATGAGCTTCTTGGGAGGTCTCTGAGCAGAGGGAGGGATGCAGGAGCAGGGCTGGGCTCTCCTCACCAGTGCATGCCTTGGAGCCAAGGCTGGGGAGTGCAGGATTGCCCTGCTAATCTGTTTAGCCAGGGAAAGCAGAGCACTGCAGAGTTGCCCTTTGGTTCCTCACTCTGCTGCCTGAATGTTTGGCTTTCTACACAACCAGTGCTTCAGGAGAGCCCAAACCACAAATGCAGCTTGGAGAGACCCTAAGGAAGAGCAGTGATGTGTTTCAGATGGAAGCGTGCTTGTTGCTCTTGAAAACAAAACACATTTTTCCATGTAACTGATTTAATTTTTATGCAAGCTTCTACAGAAACACCTAGTGCTGTCTACCAGGTGATCAGCTTGATTTTTTTTTTTTAGAATCAGGATTTTCAGGGTTGGAAAGGACCTTTATGATTCCCTTCAGATCACCCAGTTCCAACCCCTCTGCCATGGGCAGGGATACCTCCCACAGATCAGGTTGCTTCTTGTCCACCCTGGCCTTAAAATCTTCCAGGGATGGATGGGGCTTCCACCACCTCTCTGGGCATCCTGTACCAGTGTCTCACCACCCTCATGGTGAAGAACTTCTTCCTAACTTCCAATTTAAATCTCCCCTCCTCTAGCTTGAATCCATGATTTTAATAGTAGTGAGGAGAGGAGGGTGCTCCTCTTATCTATCAAACTTGACACGAAATCAGCATTCCCAGGAAACCCCCTGGCTTTTTATCCAAGCTGGCTGGTGACAAAGGACAGAAAATTGAAGCCACCAGACTCTGGTGGGCCCAGTCTGGAGTGCACAAGTGAGGACCTGGGAGATGATCTCCTGCTCCATCACTGCTCATCCTCACCCCACTGGAAAGGAAAAGGGTTCATAATGAGTGTCTGTGGGGAATTGTCTTCTCCCCTTCTTCTCCCTCCTGTCTGCAAAGGGAGGCAGACCCAAAATGCTCCAGATTTTAGAAAAAGAACATGTGGATAGAAAGAATTCCTGTAGAGCATGAAAGCAGAATGTAGGAAGTGACAGAATACAGAAAAGCTGGATTAGCTGGGAGACTCCAAAGGATAAATTTAAAAACTATACAAAATCTTTATAGGTTTTCATTTTAGTCATCAAAACTTTTCAACTCCTCAGACAACAAGAGATGAGAGTGCTCTGGGAAAATGCTTGTAGCATCCAGCTCTTCATACATAGCAGATGGCTCTCCAAATCCACATATTTATTTAGAAGTTATTTCTGTTTGTTGCCAATCACTAAATATATCAATTAGTCACTTGGTTGGAGTCAGCTTTGCAGTTGTTAACCTGAGTGTGGTAGACTGAAGCCAAGAGGGAAACATCAATATTTATTTCAGTTCCATCTTTAATTAGCTTTGCCTTTTAGATGTACTTTTAGTTTCTTTAATTTTGTTGAAATCTGGGAACACAGGTACATTGTAGATAGATCAAGCAAAACCCCAGTTTATTGGTGTTATATAAAACCTACCAGTGTTTTAAAACAGATCCCACTTCTATTCTCCTGAATATTAGTTTTTTTTTAATGTATTTTTCTTACTGGTGTTGGTGCATGTAAATGCTGCTTCCAGCTCTGTGTATTTAGAATTAAGCATGATATTTAAATTAGGTATATAGTCCTGAATGAAGCCCTCCCAATATAAGACACAAGGTGCAAATAAAAAGTCTGTATTTCATTTTCATCCCTCTGAGTCCCTCTGTGCCACTGAAGTGAAAGAAAATCCTAGAGATAAATATTCAAGCAGCAAGCTGATGGCTATAATGAAGAGAATAATGACATTTCTTGAAATGACTGTATAAAAAAAGGAGGCAAAATGTGTCTTGTTGTTGACAGAATATAAAACAGAAGAGCTTGAGACCAGTAATTTTTCACAGTGTATTTTATAACAAAATTGAATTATATGAAGTATATAAATTAAATAAAAAATACACCATATGGACAAAATTGTCCGTAGGCTTAAATTTATCTGTGGCTTTAAAAACTGATTCTTTTCAATCATACATGATATTTTCTGAGCCTGAATTGTCCTTGCAGAACAAAAGGAAACAAAGGAAATGTATTATTTATAAAGGCTGTTCATTATCATGATTGTGGAAAGAAAACATTAACACAGTAAGAGGTCCTGAATGCCCTGGATTAGGGAAAGGGCAGAGCAAATGGCAGAATGGCAATTCTGAATTTTGAAGAACATCTCTTGAAAATTTGAAACCTCCCTTAGCTGGGGGGGAAAAAGTACAGGAGCAAAAAACCAAACAGCTCGTGTTATCTAAAAACGTTTGAATTCTTTCAAGCCTTCCTTCTCTTTTAGATTTGCATTTGAAGAACTCTCTGCTGCTTGAAAAAAAAAACATTTTTACTTGAGGAAATTGTGACACACATCAGTGGTATGATGCATCACTAAGTGGTAGCAGCTAAGTATGACTAATTTCAAGGTTTGAGCTGTTTGATTTCCATATAATCAGTGAAGCAGATATTTAAACACAGCAGTGAAAATGTGTATTAAAAAGTGGAAGGACTGCCTGTTTGTTTGGTTGTTCTTGAAAACTGCTTTTGAAGTGTTTTCTGTATTTCAAGGAGATGAGATTCTAGTTTGCCCCTTTGGGAAAGGTGTCATTTTCTTGTGTGCTTGTTTCTGGTTTTCATCCTTGCTTTATGCTCTATCTCTGGTTCAATATTTTTACTAAAAGCTGGAATCAAATGTAAATTTTACTTTGGCAGCCTGACTTGGTTCTGAAAAATAAGCCATTGGTGTTTGCTGTGCAAATAACATCTTGGAGAAGCCTCCACATAGGACCTCAAAACTCCCCAACTTAAAAAAAAAAAATTCACAAGAAGGTAAGAGAGATCCCTTGCCTTCAGTATTTACTAGATTCTCTTTTAAAGTCATAGATAACATTAGATAAAAATTAACTTAATGAGATCTGTGTATCTTATTATAGTATTTTACCTTCCAGAAGCTGATAAGAGGTTTTCAAGAATAATTACTCTATGGATCAAGGCTCCAGAAATAAAGAAGGGGGGGTGGGGTTGGGTTTATCTTTCTTGTTTTAATTTTCAATTCATTAATATCAGGTCTGAGCTTTCAGTGGCCACAACAGAAATAAAACTCTGTGCTGAGCTCTTCCAAATCTCTAAATGCTCTGGGCTGTCAAAGGTTCTGCCTTAAGCACCCATTACAGAGGGACAGCAGGGGCTGGGGTGTAGATGGGTGGCTTGGGGAGGGTCTCCCAGTGTGTCCCAGTTGGGTGCTTGGGCTTCAGGTGCTGAGCTGGGATCCCAAAGCACAGGAATTGGGTTTTGCAACCTTGGAGTTTCCAGCCTTGGTGCATGCCTGAGACAGGCTGGGGCTCCAGCTTGCAGATGAAAACCCCTTTTTTTGTGCTCTCCAAGTTGGTGGAAAGGGGGGAAAAAAAAAGCCTTTCCTTTGAGGAAAATTCAGTATACCTGAGTAAACAGAAAGGGAAAGAGTGTTATCCAATTTGTCAGTTGACTTTTGTAATGTTTATTCAGGCAAATTGCAAGGTTTTTTTGTTTTTTTTTTTAAGCTTGATTGTCCTTTTTCCTGTCGCTTTGGGAATTTGAAATCTCACCCCTTTCAGAATTTGCTTTTGGGAAATAACCCAAAAAATGTGAGTGGAGATTTGAAGGATGAAGAGGAGAGATGCAGACAGTGTGAATTGGCCAAGGCAATGGCTGCAATGAGGACAAGAGGCTTTAATAGTCATAAAGATGCAATACTCAGCACAGAGATGAACAGGACTTTTTTATATTTTGGGTCAGAGCCTAAAATGGCAACAGGTCAAGAATTAGCAAGCTATATAGCATGATTGGGAAAGAAAAAAGAGAAAAAAAATGTCAAAAGGGCAAAGTTCTACAGTGGTAAAGATGAGGAATGAAATTGTCCTTTCCTGAAGGAAGATGGAAATTCAGTTCTGATTTAGTCATACAAAGCCTTCACAAAGAAAGTGATCTGAGGTTTGTCCCACCAAATATTCCCTAACATCATAAAAGCCTTGAAATTGCAGTAAGAAAATAAGGAAGGTAACTTGAAAGGGGTTCTCCAGCTAAAAGTGGTCAGTCTTAGGGCAAAGAAAATGTCATTCTGTTGCTGTGACATGTTTGAGTGGTAGGAATTCTTGCAGTGGGATGTTTCTGGTGATAGTTTTTCCTTTATTCAGTTACACATAATTTTTACCTTTAAAGTGCTCATCTTTCTCTGGCTGATTGCCCATTGTCTTAATTTCTCTTCTTGGTTACTGTGTCTTAGGCATGAGGAGCCAAATTAGGGATTCCTGCTTTTTCACTGTCAGGAAAATTCATCTGTGGTGGAAAGTTTGTTTTTCCATGTGACATCACTGCTCTCCAGGTGCCAGTAATTGTAAACATCCCTTGTTTTCAATTCTTTGTCCCCTTAATCTCATTAGGAGAATATCAGACATTAAATCTTTTAAGTAGCATTAGAGTGTGTTTTCATCCATAACATATGAGAATGCCAGGCAAGTCCTTATCACCTACCTTTTAGAAAATGTTTGCTGCTTTGCAAGCTACTGTGCTGAAAAATGAGATTTTCATTCCAGGAAGACTCTGCTGGCAAGGGTTGTTGTGAGTTGGAAAAAAAAAAAATAATTTAGTATTCAGGCTCCAAGTGACAGTATAAATTAGAGAGGAAGACAAGATGCACACGGGGGGAAGAAGCTGTCTCACACTGTTAGATCCCCAACCTTTGTACAGAGCACTTCAAACCAAGTTTCAAGACTTGACTGCAAGCCCATCATGACAAAATGAGCATTGTGTGCATTTTTGTGATGTGCAAGGTCATAGGATGGAGACATAAGTGCCCCAAAGAAAGCTGTGAGGTATTGTTTGTACAGTATCTTATTTTGTTAAAAGCTTTTCAGCAGAACCCATAACCTAAATTGATTATAGCAGCTTGTTCTCCTTTAGGAAATAACTAATTTCTTACTCTTGTCAGCTTTTACTACTTGTAAAAAAAAGATTTCTTGTGTTGCCCTTTGTGCTTATCTCTGTTTCCTTGCCTCCTTGTTTCCTTTTCCCTCAAACCTATTTACACATCTGTTCTTACTATCTTCCCTTAGTCTTGCAGAAGAAAATTAATTTCTAAACCATGGGACAAAAGTCTTCTGCTTATCATCTTTGCAGTCACTGCACAGCTTTGCTTTTTGAGTGTGGGTTTTTTTGCCTTTGAAAGATTGCAGTCTACTTGAGGCAAATTTCATAACTTTATAAAAAGACAAAGTGTTTTGGTTCTACCATATGTGATTTTAAAGATTCTGCCTTGGAAGCCAGCTACATGATCTGCTAGGAGCAGGGAAAAAAAAATCAAATCCACCTCAAAATAAAACAACAGCAATTAAAAAAATCTCTGGAGTTCTCTCAGGGAGCCAGTGATAAAGACAGCAGGGTTAAGGTTTAGAAATATGTTCTTGCTGATGAAAGAATTTCAAGAAGAAACATGAACCATGGTGGCTTCTCCAATTCTTTGCAAGAAAACTTTGTAATTATGCTGCAAAGAATAACAGAACAGAGGTAGATGTGACTGTAAAGAGGGATCCTTTGCTGAAGGTGCTGGGCAGAGGTGTATCTGCCTTTTTTTTTTGTTTTTTTTTTTTTTTTGTAGACAGAGGGCATTCTGTACCATCTGAGTTTTCCCCAGTTAAAAAAGCAAGTTGCTTATTCTATCATGAACTTTCATCCTGCAAATACTGTAACAGACCTTTGATCAAAAGAAGAGTAAAAAGCTGATATTCTGACACCTCTGTAAGTGCCTTTCTGGATTCTGCTTTTCCCCCCCCAACTCATGGTTGATGTTTCTAGAAAATCCACGATGTTTTCATGGAAAATGTCCAGAAAATGTCCTATACTGTGGCTGTTTTGTAAAAGCAGCTTCAGGTGAGAGCTCCTCTGTATAAAATCAGACTCCAGTGTTCTTCAGACTGCAATGATCATTCAGGAGCAGCATTCCATGGTCTGAAAAGCCAAAATTTTGTCTTGTAAAACCACCTGGCTGCAGTTGACAGTAAAACCTGTTGTTAACCCCCCCTTCCTGTAATATCATTAAAACACTGCTGAATTAGCTGTTTGGTGGGGCCTGGCTGCTCCCTAAAAGCACCCCTTGTGTCTCCTAACCCTGCCCTTCGTGGATGGCAGCTCCTCACCAGGGCTGGGAAACCTTGTTTAAAGATTTGAAGATTTTCTTAATCCCTTCCCTGATGAGCCACCCCTTGCAGCAAGCTTGGGGGGGAAAGGTCCATCTGTCTTGCAACACCCATGTTTACACTCTGCAGATCAGGAAATCCAGCAGTGGGCTCCCAGTGCCAAGAATTTCCTTTAGTCATAAACTGGGATGCATTGCTGGGTTGTTGTTACTCGAGTTCTCACCCAGCTGAGCCCCCCCCCTCTTACCAATTCCCTAAAGCAGGAATAAAACGTGAAGCTGAGAGCTGAAAAATGGCATTTGGCAAACACACCCCCCCCCCCTGAAAAAAAAAATCTGAAAATATTCTTGGTGATTGCAGCAAAGGGCTCTGGAACACCCAGCTTGAGTGGGCTTCTGGTCCCCACATCAAAACCATGATTCATTTCTCTGCTTTCACAGTTGTGCAGGGGAAGATTTGAGTTTTCACTACTTTGACTTTTCACTACTTTTTTTTTTTTTTTTCATCTACTTTTATGCCTGTAATTCCCATAGACCTAAAGGAGGAGCTGGGGCTCCCCATAGGTCACTGGAGTGTTCCCAACCAATATGATTGAGGCCCTTAAATTAGGTGCCTGAAAGGGGATGGGATTTATCCCAGGGATAAATCTGTTAAAAACAGAAGCAAAAGCAGAGTGCTATTAACAACCACAATCTGAATTCTCTGGCTCATTGGGTGACCTTACTGTTCATCTGTTTCTGGTACTCTTTTGACTTCTTGTTGTAGTTGTTTTTCTGCTTAGAAAACTGATTAAAAAAAGAAAAGCAAACCCAAACACAGTTTTTTATTTTTCATCGTTTTTTTGTGTAATTGTTGTGCCCAGGGAGTGAAGTTTGAGGACACTGTTCCACATCATTTTGCTCAGGTTTGGGATTAAAAGTGTCCCCTAGATATGACAAATTAGTTTTAAGAGACAACTGAAGTATGAAGTCAGTAAAACAGGGAAGCCCCTGGCAACACTGGGAGGAAATGGATCTGTTTGGCAGGCAGTGGTCTAAACAAAACATAAATTATTTGGGTTTTTTTTTTTAATAGGTAACATCCCCAGGGCAGTCTTCAGCTGGGATTTGAAAGAGGGCAAGTGGGGAACTTTTGCATGTTTTCAAGAAACAATTTCCACATGTGATTACTCAACAGAGAAAATAGTGTGAAAGGCAGCTGAATTTTGGATTTGGAGGCTGAGTAACTTGGAGAAAAAGATGCAGAAAAAAACTGTGGGGCCAGGACATTGAGGTGAAGGTGATGGGCAAGGATGGCATGGGGGGGAAAGCTGGTGATGGGAAGTGCAGAGATTTTGTAGAGAAACCCCAATACTGGTGAGGTGAGAAGGCTTTGAAAAAAAGATGCTGAAGATGCCAACCATTAAAACTGATATTGTCTGTGATGGTGGAGGTGGGGGAGTGCAGGAGAAGGAGGAGGAGGGTTAATCTCTTCTGTAAATCACCAGAAGTTTGAGTCCTGAGTTCAGAAAGAAGGTTTAGGAGAGAGAGAGAGGCTGAACTGAACTCAGAGAGAGCTCTGAAATCAATAGGTCTGAGCCATTAGGGTGCACACAACAGAACTGACCTGCAGTGGGTACCCTAATGCAGAAAGGGAAGAGAAGGCATCTGGAGAGCCCCTTCTGATTGTCAGGAATTCCTACAAAGCATCTGAAAGTTTTCAGGGAGTGTGGGTTACAACAGTGCAGTAATTATGGCCTCGAGAGCAGAATGGGTTAAATAAGGTGAGAAATAACAGTGTGAGCTGATTCATACAAGTCAGGCAAGTGCATGGAGATCAGATTGGAGACAGAACTGTGATCCCATTTGCAGATTTAAATTTCCTGGGTGAAAGAAGGAGTTTGGGGAGGGGTGTGCTGCAAAAAGTCCACGTGAGACTCATTCTGTGGCTGTGGAGACTAAATCTGGGACTGGCCACGAGCACTGAATACTTGCTCTCTGTGAATGTCCTATGTGCTTTTAGATTCATCCCTTGGTTTTCCTAAGGTGGTTGCTTGAAAGATTATTTCAGAAACTTGGAAAATGATCTGCTTATTGCTTCTCAGGGATTTCCTATTGAAGCTGTTTTTAGGTCTTCAGAACTTGCTCCATGGGGAAGTCTGAATTATGCAAGACTGTGGATATCATCCAGTGTTCTTAGATGGTTTATGCTGCTTAAAAATATTTGGGGGAGCAACATTTGGAAGTCTGTTTAAAAAGAATAGCAGTATAAAAATAGCAAAGGGAAGCTTTGAAAAACAGAGGTGGGAGTTGATCAGTTTTTTGGAGTAGGCTGGGACAAGATCTTGTGAGACAAGATTTTTTTTGGTGTAGAATTGAGCATCCTGTTGGATTAAAAACAATTCAAAGAGTTGATAGCTGCATGTTAGCTCATGGCTGCAGAAATACTGACAGAAATACATCTCTGAGTTTGGTGGGATAGTGAGTAATTGTCACCCAGGTACAGTTAAAAAAATTGTGATCAAGATGATGTTCTGCATTATTTGAAAGAAAAAATCAGAAAAGGTTACATTTGATAAGACCAAACTTCAAAATAATTCTATAAAATACTTTCTAATATTAATTTATTGCATCCTCATTGCTTCTTAAATTCTTGAGATATTTTCTCATCACCAAGAACTGTGGAAATTACCTGGAAAATTCCTGTTTCTGGTACCGTGGCACTACTTTTGAGCTTTTGTGTGTGATGTTGTGTCAAAGTATGAAACTTGTGCTCTGTGTCCTGTGCAGGAGGGAGGACCAAACAGTCTGATAGAACAGACACTCTACAAAATGAAATATAACTTAGTTTAGAACACACAGGGAGCTGATTCTTGAAAAAATGAGGTGTGCAGTGAGCAGAGAAAGGCAGCCTTGGGTGGTTTGGAAGGATTTCTAGTTCTCCATAATTTGTGTGGCAGTCTGCAAGGGGTGAAAGAAAAGAAATCCACCTGAGAAGAGCTACTGCTTCTCTTCAGAGGCAGAAAGATGAGAATATCTGAGCCAGGGGGTAGCAAAGAATGTCAGTTATGGTCTGATCTAGATTGGTGAATAAAAAGATAATCATCAGTAAATTAGAAGAGGTGTTGAAAGCTCAGCTAATTATAGGAAATGAGGAAATTAGAGTGCTGAGTCTGAATGTCTCTGATTCACTTAAAAAAAAAAAAGTAGTAGGGATTATTTTTTTAATTTTTTTTTTTTTTGTCATCCATAGTTCCATCCATAGTTTGTCATACATAGTTCCACATGTAGGAAATTATTATTTATTTTTTAAATAACTTCTCAGATTCAGGTTTTTGCTGGGCATTGCCTGGAGCAGGATCCCAAAGCTCCTCTGTGCCAGGAACAGGAGCTCAGGTGTCCCCATGTGGGTCCTTTGCCAGCTCTTGGTTCTTCACTTCCCTGGCTGCATTTTGGGGAAGTCCTGAGGCATCTGTTTGAAAGTGAATGTGGCAGAATTTGTTGTTGAGGAAAGGAGGGAGGTTAGTTGTGGGGTTTTTTTAATCATTATTACTTATTCTGGTTTTTTTGTAGCTCTCTGGAGGCCATGAAGGGTTTTCTGTTGAGGGAGTGATCATGAAGTGGAGCACAAACTTTTGCCTGTTAAATTAGGATCCTTCTTACCAATGATTCTAAGAAAAAAAAAACCCCACAGTTACAGCTTGAGGTTTTCTCTGTCTTATTATTAAATCATGATTAAATTCAGCATGGGAGAGGGAGAAGTAGTGTGACCTTAGGAGTATTAAGAAATGCCCCTCTCAGCTTTGTCACTGGAAAGTTGTATTAATACTTTTATCATATTTTTGAGCATATTTGATGGGCTGTTTATTCCAGGGGGAGGTGGTGGTGGAGGAGGGCTGGAGCCTAAACCCCACCAGTGTCTGAAACATTTTGGCAGAGATTTTGCTTAATGGAGAGATTGGAAACTCCTTGAGTGAGCACCCTTGATTTGAGACAAGACTGTGGGAAACAGGATGGTTAAACCTGTTATTTTTCAGCCAAGTTCACTTGTCATAGGGACACAACTTATTTCTGTATTTATTTTAGGCTTTGTTTTTTTTTTTTTTAGTCTATTTTTTACTCTTAGAAGTGCTTCTTTAGTACAAGTAAAAATATTAGTACAAAATATTTTTTATTCTTACTCTCTTACTGTCCAGAACTTAACCAGCATTTAAATCATCCTTGTATTTTTTTTCAGAGCTGAAACTCATACCTGGGGTTAACATTAACCTATCAACTTGCTTATTTTTCATCATTCTTGAAAGCAGCTTCTTGAAGATAGGACATGAAGATAGGAAATAATTGTTGATTTTTCATAGGTGCTTGTGGGTTAGGTCTGAGTAAACTAAAATCTTCCCCACCTTGCTTGTTGCAGTTTGGAAATCAGTTAAGAAACCACACTGGAATTACTGGACACTTTACAGAAAATCATATATATTGACTGTTGGCAAAGTAATGGGGTGAAACAGAAATGTAGCCTACCCCTGGGATTGGAAAACCAGCAGTAAATGGTTCCCAGTAACTTAGGAAGAAATTTTTATTTTTTTAGAAGACCTATCCATATGTGTACCATTTCCTGAATTTACAGAGAGGTTCTTTAAATAGCAACACTAACAATTATTATGCATAAATAAATCCAGATGTTACAGATGTTGCACAGCTAGTTCTGTTTAAAAGGGCAACCTTTTCAAGGCCTATGTGCAAGTTTATAGGTAGAATATTGTCCATACAAAACTCTTGATTTTTCTCTGCTGTCTTCTTCTTATCCAACCCTTTTTTTTGTTTTCCTTCACAAATGCTCTTCTAGAAAAAAAGCAGCTCAGGAGCAGAGTGATTTTTTACCATTCTGTGGAGTAAATTTCATGGCTAAAGGATAATTGTAATAATCTGACAACATAAATTCTGTATACCCTGGTACCTATTGGTAGGACTTGGACCTGGCAACTGTTTTTTTAGCCAAACTAAGAACTGCAAAAGGTGATACCTCCACAGAAAAAGATGGTGAGGAAAAGAAATACATCCTCAGACTTTCTTATCAAGTTGAGGTCCCTCCTCACCTCATCAGCTGAAGCTCCTCCTTACTACTCCTTTACTTGGATTTTTCAATCCGAGGCTGAGGTTGCAGTCAGTCCAAGGCAAGGTACAAAAGAAACATGTAGCCAATTTTTTTCCTGACTTTCCACCCTCTGTGTGAAGGTTTTCTTGAGTGCAAGGTGGTCTTCTAGGAGCCTTGTTTTTCTGCAGAAGGTGAGGTGGGAGTCTGGCTCCACCATGTAGCTGGGAGGGATTTTGGAGCAGCATCCTGCTGGGCTGTGCCTTTAAGCTCCAACCACCACCACCACCATAAAAAAAAAAAAAAAAGTTTTTTTTTAATTTTATTTTTTGAACTAGCACATGGTAATGACTTCAGTGGATAAAAATCTACCAGAATTAGCCTGGAGGTCCTCATTATGCAGAGGATGGGGAATGGTAAAAATCAGATCAGCAAGAGAGAAACTGCATAGCTCATTTCTGCTGATCAATAACAGGCTGGGGCAAATCACCCCCCTTGTACAGCAGCTCAGCCTTCTCAGAGTCAGCAGGGAGGGAAGAGGAGAGAAACTGGAGGCCAGCAAGACTTTTACAGAAGCTTAACACAGAACAGTGTGCCCAGGTGGCCAAGAAGGCCAATGGCATCCTGGGCTGGCTCAGGAACAGCGTGGCCAGCAGGTCCAGGGAAGGGATTCTGCCCCTGTGCTCAGCCCTGGGGAGGCCACAGCTTGAGTCCTGTGTCCAGTTCTGGGCCCCTCAGCTCAGGAAGGAGATTGAGGTGCTGGAGCAGGTCCAGAGAAGAGCAAGGAGGCTGGGAAGGGATCCAGCACAGATCCTCTGAGGAGAGGCTGAGGGAGCTGGGGGTGTTGAGGCTGGAGAAGAGGAGGCTCAGGGGAGACCTCATCACTCTCTCCAACTCCCTGAAAGGAGGTTGGAGCCAGGGGGGGGTTGGGCTCTTTTCCCAGGCAACTCTCAGCAAGACAAGAGGGCACAAGAGGTCTCAAGTTGTGCCAGGGGAGGTTTAGGTTGGACATTAGAAAGAATTTCTTTCTGGAGAGGGTGCTCAGGCATTGGAATGGGCTGCCCAGGGAAGGGGTGGATTCTCCATCCCTGGAGATATTTCAAAAGAGCCTGGATGTGGCACTCAGTGCCATGGGCTGGGAACCACGGGGGGAGTGGAGCAAGGGTTGGACTTGATGAGCTCTGAGGTCCCTTCCAACCCAGCCCATTCTGTGATTCTATGAAATTCCCCCTCACTCCATGATTTGATCATCAGTTAATGAACATTTGCTTTGTGCACATGGGCCACAAGGGTCTATTGTGACAATCAAGTGTAACCAACTGTAATAAAAATAAATGATATTATCTGATGGGCTGTTTGCTAATGCTCCATCTAAGATATGGCAAATACAGTGACTGGATCTTGAGTTCCTGCATTGCTAAAGCCAGGGGAGCATTGGTGCCCTTGGAGATGCCACGTGAGATCTGTCAGTGCCATTCCTTGAGCAGAACAGATTTTTGCAGGATTAGTTGAAAAAAAAAAAGGAATGGGATGGAAAGCAGTATACTGCAAAACCTTGGCTAAGGATGGGAATGAGTTGTTCTTGCTCATAAGAAGGCATCAGAACTGGATTAAAAATAAAACTGTTGTAAGGTGGAAATATTAATTCCATTTCAGCTCAGCCTCAGATCTTTGCATTGGGCAACTCTTGGAGTTTGTCACTGTCATGATCTCAGATTCCTTGTCCTCTCGTTGCAGATAACACTGATGCCTAGAAAAGAAGCACATGCCTAATTCTTTATTTTTTTTTTTCTTTAATTTTGTCTAGGAATTATGGAACCAGGATGCTTTAATTGACATAGTGTTATTGCCCTGCACTTTAGCTAAGGTTAATAAAACGGAAATTTAAAAGACACATTAAAATGTCTGGGCTGGTGGCTAAATCCTTCTGGGGAGCTGGAACATTGACCTTGCTGCACTTAGAGGCTGGGAGGCAGACTCCTGACGCCACGAGGCAGAGTGGGGATGCAGTTCTGCATCTGGATCTGTGTCATTTGGAAAGGTTTGCACTGCTCAGAAGCTTCGGGCCTCCTGGTGCACTAAAAGTTATTTCAGGCATTGCCTCAATAACAAACTCAAGATCATAAAAGATAAGGCTTTTCTATTTTTTTTTTATTATTATTATTATTTTACATTTTTTCCCCCTGTTGCAGTTTTATTCATTAGTGGTTAATATATCAGTATCAGGTGGTTTTAGCTGTTCCCTTCCAGTAATCAATAAAAATGTATCTGAGATGAGGCAAGCAGTAGCCCTGCAATAATTAATCTTGCTGCTTTCTCTAAAGAGTCTCTGGATTTTGGCCTCAATCCTGGTGCACAGGAAACCATCTCTGCTGCTTTGGCAGCCAGAAATGGGCAGAGATGGGGGGTTCCTCAGGGTGCCACAGACACCCTGGTGCTCCCCAGTCCCAAAAAAGGTCTGGGACTCTTCTTGTTCCCACCACATTTGGCTGGGTCATGGAATCACAGAATCTTTCAGGTTGGAAAAGAGCCTTGGGATCACCAAGTCCAACCACCATCCCTAATTTCTGAGTTTTTTCCCCTAAACCATATCCCCCAACACCACATCTAAATGACCCTTCCCTGTGGGTCCTACCCCCAGGTTTGTGTCCCAGTTTTTGGGATGCTCCTGTTCCTTAGGCTGCTTCTTCAGTTGGGATTCAGGTTTATCATGGAAAGGGACAGGAAGATAATTCCTGTTCTGTTCATATCTGATGTCTTTGCATTTTTATCCTGAGAAATTTCAGACCCAAAGTGTGAGGTGAATCTTGGCCACTGCCCTCCTTCAGGAGGCTTTTTCCAAGGATCATTTGGCTTCCTCAGGACTACAGTTCCAACAGCAGCACTTGCTGCTTTTCCAGGGAATTTTCCTCCTCAAACTACTGGGGGGATTTTTCATGACTGAAGTTGATTTCTTGCCCCTCCTTTGGGAACTTGAGGATCAGGACCTGTGTTTGGAGCTGGTCAGATGGGGACCAGAACTTTGTGTAGGCATAAAGGAATTTAAAATCAATGGGAATTGATTCCAGGCACTGAGGAATATGTTTTAAATTCTTACATGAAACTTAAACACCCCACATTGCATTGAACCCTCTAGTTAGACAAGTTGGGAATTGTCCAGATCTGACTTTACAAGCAACAAGTAACATGCTTATAATTAAGTTTATGGTTAGATTCAAGATGTAGATGCATCTGGGGCTTGCAGAGCATATAAACTGTTGCTGCAATAGTCATTTCCTTGCACAAGGCAATTTATCTTTCCTGAATATTAAGCTATCCTAATTAAAATGACACATTCATGCATGTATTTATGGGGGGAAGAATAAGTGAAAAAACAAACAAACAAAACCCCTGTGGAAAAAAAAAACATCTTTGGTCTCTTGTGGCTTTCTCATTTTTTTTTTTTTTTTTTCAAGAGGGAAAACTGAAAAAAAAAATGGGAAAGGTGTGAATGGTAGAATAAAACTTGGTAGAATAAAACTTCCAGCTGAATTTAAAATATATAAACAGTTTCAATCAAATATCCCTAAAAATGGAGAGATTGTCACTGCTGTAATAGAATGCAGGTAATTAAAAAATATATATACTGTTGCCTGCCTAATGTACTGAATAATCACCCAGATAATAGTGGAGCCAAAGTCAGCTGAGTTATTATTTTAGTCTGAGATACAGTAGGGATTCAAGAGGAAAATAATTAAAACTATTTGCTGCTTTCTGGTACTGCTCTGTGGGTTCCCAGGGAAAGCACTGAACATGAGACTACTGTTTTTTCTAACCTGGCTATCAGGAACAGGCTCAAAATGTCTTGTGGTTGCAGTGGTAAGTGCTGAATTGATTATTTTTCTTAGCATTCACAGCTATTGGCAGTGGATTTATTAAAAGCTCCATGGAAGAAATGATGTGGAAACACTGAGAAGGATGTGCAGGTTCCATGGAAGAGCTGAATTTCACTCTGGGCAAGTGTCAGGGGTTATTCAAAGTTATTGATTATCTGATTCTTTGATCTTTCAGAAAACAGGGAAAGCTGAAGCATGGGTGCTCTCAAAGATCACTTGCCCTGAGTTCTTTGTGGCAGAGTTTTTGAAGGGGAAAAATTCTATGGTGACATAGCTGAAATGTGGTATTTTGGGTGCAGATAATGGTCCAGAAATGCTCCTCATGGCTTGGTTTGTGCTCCTCTGAGGACCACTCTATCCTGGCATGGCCTAACTCCATCAGACACTATCCAAGTGATCCATGTGGTCTCCTTACAAAACCCTTGGCATCTGTAAATCCAGTTCCTCAAGCTCTTCCCAGACCACGGTGTGAGCTGGAGCCCTTGGCAGCTCCTCTCATCAGCTGGGCCAGCCCGAGGGGCTTTTTTGTTTCAGTGGAAGGTTGCCTGGAATGAGAGAAGCCTGGCATGACTCTGTGGGATTTCTCCAGCCCTTCCCAGGCCCAGGGCAAGGTTGAACACCTTATCTTCAACCCCTGAGAGCTGATAGCAGCTGCCTCCTCCCAGGGACTCATTAGCAGCTCCTGGGAATGGGGTGAGCAAACTTGTCTGACTTTGTCCTGACTGGAAGCAATTATGGAGTTGGTTACAAGGTCTTGTTCAGAAGCCAGTAACTAGGAAAGGCAATTTCTTAATCTTTTTTTAATTTTTTTTAATTTTGTTTCTTTTAAGCTGGCAGTCTTCACCTTAACTGAGTTGTCAGCTTCATGGTCTCCATGGATTCCCTCAGTCTGGAAAGTCCTAATTCTCAGCTGGATGAGGTGATGAGATATTTCATATAAAAAATGATATTAGAAAAGCTGGACCAGATGATCCTTGAGGTCCCTTCCAGCCTGACATCCTGTGATTCCAAAGGCATCTGCATGGGAGGCATCAGTGAGCAGCACCTCTTGGTCACCTCTTGGCTGGAGGGATGCTCAGGGGACACTGAGTGACACTCAGGCTGCAGCACCTGAGCTGTAACTTGGCCTGTGACAATACTGCCCAGGAAATTTGTCTTTGTCCTGACTGGAAGCAATTATGGGGTTGGTTACAAGGTCTTGTTCAGAAGCCAGTAACTAGGAAAGGCAATTTCTTAATTTTTTTTTTTTTTTTTCCTTTTAAGCTGGTAGTCTTCCCCTTAACTGAGTTGTCAGCTTCATGGTCTCCCTGGGAAGTGGTGGATTCCCTCAGTCTGGAAAGTCCTAATTCCCAGCTGGATGAGCTGCTGAGATATTTCATATAAAAAATGATATTAGAAAAGTTGGACCAGATGATCCTTGAGGTCCCTTCCAGCCTGACATCCTGTGATTCCAAAGGCATCTGCATGGGAGGCATCAGTGAGCAGCACTCTGGGGTCACCTCTTGGCTGGAGGGATGCTCAGGGGACACTGAGTGACACTCAGGCTGCAGGACCTGAGCTGTAACTTGGCCTGTGACAATACTGTCAGCAAATTTGTCTGTCTTTGTCCTGACTGGAAGCAATTATGGGGTTGGTTACAAGGTCTTGTTCAGAAGCCAGTAGCTAGGAAAGGCAATTTCTTAATTTTTTGGGTTTTTTCCTTTTAAGCTGGCAGTCTTCACCTTAACTGAGTTGTCAGCTTCATGGTCTCCCTGGGAAGTGGTGGATTCCCTCAGTCTGGAAAGTCCTAATTCTCAGCTGGATGAGGTGATGAGATATCTTATATAAAAAATGAAATCAGAAAAGCTGGACCAGATGATCCTTGAGGTCCCTTCCAGCCTGACATCCTGTGATTCCAAAGGCATCTGCATGGGAGGCATCAGTGAGCAGCACTCTGGGGTCACCTCTTGGCTGGAGGGATGCTCAGGGGACACTGAGTGACACTCAGGCTGCAGGACCTGAGCTGTAACTTGGCCTGTGACAATACTGCCCAGGAAATTTGTCTTTGTCCTGACTGGAAGCAATTATGGAGTTGGTTACAAGGTCTTGTTCAGAAGCCAGTAACTAGGAAAGGCAATTTCTTAATTTTTTTTTTTTTTCCTTTTAAGCTGGTAGTCTTCACCTTGACTGAGCTGTCAGCTTCATGGTCTCCCTGGGAAGTGGTGGATTCCCTCAGTCTGGAAAGTCCTAATTCTCAGCTGGATGAGCTGCTGAGATATTTCATATAAAAAATGAAATTAGAAAAGCTGGACCAGATGATCCTTGAGGTCCCTTCCAGCCTGACATCCTATGATGCCAAAAGCATCTGCATGGGAGGCATCAGTGAGCAGCACCTCTTGGTCACCTCTTGGCTGGAGGGATGCTCAGGGGACACTGAGTGACACTCAGGCTGCAGGACCTGAGCTGTAACTTGGCCTGTGACAATACTGCCCAGGAAATTTGTCTTTGTCCTGACTGGAAGCAATTATGGGGTTGGTTACAAGGTCTTGTTCAGAAGCCAGTAACTAGGAAAGGCAATTTCTTAATTTTTTTTTTTTTTCCTTTTAAGCTGGCAGTCTTCACCTTAACTGAGTTGTCAGCTTCATGGTCTCCCTGGGAAGTGGTGGATTCCCTCAGTCTGGAAAGTCCTAATTCCCAGTTGGATGAGGTGATGAGATATTTCATATAAAAAATGATATTAGAAAAGTTGGACCAGATGATCCTTGAGGTCCCTTCCAGCCTGACATCCTATGATGCCAAAGGCATCTGCATGGGAGGCATCAGTGAGCAGCACTTTGGGGTCACCTCTTGGCTGGAGGGATGCTCAGGGGACACTGAGTGACACTCAGGCTGCAGGACCTGAGCTGTAACTTGGCCTGTGACAATACTGCCCAGGAAATGGGCCTTTGGTTTTTAATTTGGTTGCTGCTTTATCAAAGCAACCTCCAGGTCCTTCCTCCAGTGAGAGGTCTCGGTGAATAATGAGATTTGTTGTGATTTTTAGCATTGAGTTGGAAAATTATTGGACTGTGCAATATTATTTAGGGGAAAAAAAGGGCTTGTGAGTGGAAAGGAAGAACCTTTTTTCTCTCATTCCTTCTGCACAAATAGATAGTTCCATGAAACAGCAAATATGAGAAGGGAACAGGGTTTCTGCACCTGTCCCTGACAAATGCTTTTCAGTAAATATTTTATGCAGCTAATAAATTTGAGAAGATAATACAATCAACGTAGTAAATTCTACAAAATAAAAGAAATAATAAAATCACTCGGCCGTTGTAGACAAATGATTATTAATTTTGTTAAAGGGAAAATAGCCTAATGCAGATGGAACCCAGCTGCAAAATAGAACCTTTTAAGCAAATATGTTCAAGGAAAAACATGCAGAGAGAATTTTAAATGTGAAACATTTATTTTTTTTTTTTATTTTGAAATTAGTTTGATGTCATGCAGGTGAAATAAGGAAATAGAACTTAAAGGTAAATGTGGGTACCTAAGTAATAATAAATAATAAATGGGATACAGGTCCTCTTTAGCCTCCTGTCAATGGAGGGGATGGGGTAAGGCTAAGACAGCAATGTCTCTTTTTATTTATACCTGTAATGGAGAAGAACTTTGTGTGGGGGATTTCCAGACTGCTGCTCACTTCTGACACTCATTTTAGAAAAATCTGGTGCTGATCCAGTCAGATATTGGTTTCTTCATTCTCCCTGAAGTCTATTGGCACTTCAGCTATCGAATGATCTCTTCTTGACAACCCCAAAGAATGATCAGTCCTTAGTGCCACAAACTTTCCAGGGCACCTGGGGGAGCAGAGAATAAGAAGGAAGCTGACCCCTTTATAGCTAAGGAAAGAGCTTTAATAAGGTTGACAGAATTCCCCCCAGGCATGTGAAAACAGCAGCTCAGTTCTGCCAAGGGAAGGGATCAAAACCAAGCACCGAGATTTCCAGTCAGCAAAAGAGCAGAGCACAGAGCAATAGAATTCCTGCTTTAAAACAGCATAAAAACAGACAGGATCTGCAAAACCCACCTCATGTGGGAGGAAGGCAGCTGCAATGTGTTCCTTTATCAATCAAACAGCTCATCTCCTGACCTCTGACTTATCTTGGGAGACTTGTGACATCGAATTTATCATAGAATCCTAGAATGGGCTGGGTTGGAAGGGAGCTCAGAGCTCATCAAGTCCAACCCTTGATCCACTCCCCCCGTGGTTCCCAGCCCATGGCACTGAGTGCCACATCCAGGCTCTTTTGAAATATCTCCAGGGATGGAGAATCCACCCCTTCCCTGGGCAGCCCATTCCAGTGTCTGATCACCCTCTCAGTAAAGAAATTCTTTCTAATGTCCAACCTAAACCTCCCCTGGCACAACTTGAGACCTCTTGTGCCCTCTTGTCTTGCTGAGAGTTGCCTGGGAAAAGAGCCCAACCCCCCCCTGGCTCCAACCTCCTTTCAGGGAGTTGGAGAGAGTGATGAGGTCTCCCCTGAGCCTCCTCTTCTCCAGCCTCAACACCCCCAGCTCCCTCAGCCCTTCCTCACAGGACTTGTGCTGGATCCCTTCACAGCCTCCTTGCTCTTCTCTGGACCTGCTCCAGCACCTCAATCTCCTTCCTGAGCTGAGGGCCCCAGAACTGGACACAGGACTCAAGCTGTGGCCTCCCCAGGGCTGAGCCCAGGGGCAGAATCCCTTCCCTGGACCTGCTGGCCACGCTGTTCCTGAGCCAGCCCAGGATGCCAAACACAACTTGGTGGTTTGTGAAGCTTTTTTGAAGGCCATCATACTTCATAAAATGAAGGTTTTGCTCAGATGAAGCTTCCATGTGCAAAATGAAATTATAAAATGATCTTTTATCACAGTTTTCTGGCTTGGGATAGCTACAACATTATGAACCAGTTAAGGACAGATTCAATGTTTTAAATTTTGGTAACACAGGAAGGCAAATGATGCTGTTCCACTTTGTAATAATTCTGTATGCTGTGTACCTGATTCCTAAAAACTGCTTTTGCCTTTGAGTCCTTTTTTTTTCATATGGCTTTGCCACTTTTGAGAAAGTATTGTGAAGGTGACCCATCACCCCAAGTGATTGGAGGAGACACTTTTTGTGCATTTCCTCCTTGCAGTTTTTCAGAGTCTGAAAGATGTTTGTCACTGTAGTGACTACACTGATATGGTTGGATATTTATACCTTAGGCTGGCTAAATGAATAGTGTGGGATGTTGTCAAGGTAAAGTGTACTTCCCAGAGGAGACTAGAATTTAAAATATTTTATTTCTTCTGTTCTTTCTTCCCTTTTTTAAAAAATGAAAATGTTCTGTAGTTCATCAGCGATAAGGGCCTGAGTTTAGTAAAAAAAATAACAGGTGTTATATATTCCTTAGAAGAAGAAACCAAAGAGTCCAACCAGAAATTGTGAAGTAGTTCTATATTATGGAGTTCTCTGGGGGGTTTTGGGTTGGTTTTTTATTTTATTTTATTCCTCTGAAGCCCTGTGAGGCTTCCTGTTTGGCACAGCAGCTCCTGGCCACTCGTTCCTCGATGCTTCTCTCCTCCTGTGGATGGGGAGGGATCTGAGGGCTGTAATTCAGGGCTGTGAATTTCATCCCTGGATGAAGCCATCCTAGAATCCATGTTCACTTCAGCAGGCCCACAGAACCACAGTTCAACCTCCTTTGTGGCTCCAGCTCAGGGCTGAAACCCTCCCAGGAAACAGAACTTGGAGTTCCAAATGCCCCCTGTGCCTCCTTCTGTATTTTGCCAGATGTTACCTCTGAGAGGACAAAAAAACCTCTGTTGTAGACAGTGTCCATATATGAACCATAATATGAACTAAAATGAACTTTTAACAACTTCCATATAGCTCTATATTAAATAGTGGTAAAAAGGAAATGAAGCAGTGAGAATTCCTTAAGTGTTGGATGAAATTCTAACCAGGGAATATTTCTAAATTTACCACACTGTGCTAATTTTCTATTTCAGCTAATATAAACAGTGTAAAAAGCTGTTTTTGCCACAGGTAAGGTTTGCCTGGCCTAGCCAGTGCTGGCAAGTTGAAATGCAATGAGAAGTAGGCTTGAGCTAAAGTCTGGTTTCCTTTTTGCAAAGCTATTTGTGGATTTTTTTTGTTGAACTTCTTGCCCTCCCTTCTTTTGGTTTAAAAACTTTGGACAGTCTTGAGCTTCCTAACACCCCGAGGGGCTATAATCAAAGAGAAAATAAGCTTGGGAAGGAGCCAAGAGTGTTTCCTTTGTTGCTGTGGAGTCCTTCATTCACCTCTTACCTGTTGCAGGATTTCCATCAATAATGATACAGGAGAAAAGATCAGATTTAGGCAGTAACTTGTTCTTTAGAACTATGCAAGTTGAGTAAAAAGAAAAAAAAAAATTACCCCGAGTGGCTTCTTGGCAAAGATATTACTTTTAATGAGGTTTACTAACAAAGTTTTATTCAAATGTGACCTTTGCAGAAATGGAAGTCTAGTGAAAAATCCCCTCCCATGCTGCTGTATTATGGTGACACCCACTAGTGTTGCTGTATTTTAGGGTCTGTCAGCATTTTCATAATAAAACTAAAAGAATTTTTAATTCAATCCTACTATAAAATCTGTTCTGCATTTGAAACATAGGTTACATGTTCTTGGTTTAGGAGCATGGTTTGTGAAAGGGCACATGTCTTGCTTTCTCTCTTCCTATCCCTTCTTAAATAGTATTCCTGGTAAAATTATTATTTCTCTGCTAGAAAAAATTGCTGATTTTTCTACTGGACAGATAGCTTTATAGTCCAGAGTTCTGTGCCTTGGAAAAAAATCAAGGCTTATGCATTTTGTAGATCCAATTGTGCTCATCCTCACAAAAAATAAAAATGCTTTTGTGCTTCTTTCCAGAATCATATTTTTTGCATGTCTTCTGTCTGTGGTGTGACCAGGGGGGTTTAACAGAGCCTTTGTCATTATCATGTAACCTCTGGGTGTGGGCTTCAAAATAGGTGTGAAAACCTGGTTACTGTACTCAAAATTCCACTCCCTGGTCATCTGGGGATGGCACATTTTGTTTAGCACTTATTTATGGTCTTTTCAGATTGCCTCTCTGAAGGGTGAGCAAAAAAAATTGTAAAAAATCAGTATTTGCCAAATTTAGCTTTCTGTTTAGCTCAGGAATTACCCATGAATGTGTTGCAGTTTGAACTGATCTTTCAAGGTTTAATTTATGGACTTTCTGCAAGGTTTAATTCATAGAATTTCTGGTCTTACTCCATGGTTTGTACATGGGTTTTCTGTTTTCCCTCTTTGGGATGTCTTTATGTATTACATGACATATACCTATGTGAGCACCTGTATTTATATGCTATAAAACCAGTTTTTTTTTCAGGATGAATAGTTTTGGGTTTTTTTTCAGTGGTGATATCATGACCCCATTTTATCCTGTGGCTCATGTTGAAGCAGCACTCACCAGGAGTTAATCCCTCTTATCTGATGCTGAGCCACTCTCAGCTTCCTTTACTTTTAAAATTGGCTTCAGGTGGGCAGAGTGGTTTCTGAAGTTCAGTTTTAAGAAGGAATATCTATATTTATATATATTATTCTGTGTTGTCCTACCAAAATTTAAAAGCAAAGTAGCTGTTGCAATAGTACCTTGGTTGAACTCTTACTTGCCCTGTCAGTAGTTTTCTACCAAGTAGCAACTAAAAAAAAAAACAACTAAATGATACTTCTGGAAAGCACAGTTGTCTGTTTTAAGGAGTATTGGTGTTTTTTTTTTTTAAAAAAAAGACTGAAATGCCACCTGCTTGAAAGATAGGGAGCAATTGTTACATCCTTTTCTTTAAATTTCCTAAATTAAATCAGACTTGGGTTCTTTCCCATTTGCTTTTCATAAATAAGGTTTCTGAGGAAGTGATTTGTTAGCAACCAGGACATGAAATATATGAAGAGATTCTTGTATGTTGCTGTATCAGTTACTTAGAAATGTTAAGTGTATCTATATAGTAAGGAGTTGTATTTTAATGTGTATATATGTGTATATATATATATATATATATATATATACATATTTTTCTCCCAGGTTATGATCAGAGCATGTTATGATCAGAGAAATTATAAGAAAATCTGATGATCACTGAGCTAAGTTTTGATATGGGGAGATTATTTCAAGAGCAAAAGCAACTTCTAATAACTCATTTTGTAGCCTTGAGTGCCCAGGGAGTTCAGCAGTGGCTCTACTTGAGTAATGATCTCAATGTGGAACTGATTCATATTTATCATTCTTGTTATATTATGATCTTTAGGATAATTCTCCTATATCAATGTAAGTAATTTTTGAGCATATATTTCTTTCAAAACATTAATGCATCTCCAAAGAAATACTCATTTCATTTATGGAAGATAATATTGTTTAGTACTTTGATGCTAGGTTGGTTTTATGATGCTGTAAGAGCCACACATTCAGTGACTGGGTACAACACTGCCAGCAGCAGTCCTGCTGAAAACCACCTTTTTTCTCTCCTTTTTCTCTTTGCATATTTCTGAACCCCTGTCCCAGGTTCCCAGAGAAGCTGTGGCTGCCCCATCCCTGGCAGTGTTGAAGGTTGGATGGGGCTTGGAGCACCCTGGGCTGTGGGAGGGGTCCCTGCCCATGGCAGGGGTGACACTGGATGAGCTTTCAGGTCCCTTCCAACCCAAACCAGTCTGGGATTTTGTGATATTAAATCCATATATAACCAAAATAGTGTTTTGTCCACCATCTTTCTATTAAAGAGAGCATAGGGCCTGGTCTGTCTCATCCTTACAAGTGTGTGAGAAACCATATTAAATATAAAATGAAAAGAGGAGGTTTAATGTTTCAGGGAGTGTGCAGTGCCAGCAGGTTGCAGGTCCATGAAGAACATTATGGATCCTAAAGGGTGGTGACAAGGACATTACATGGGAAGCTGAATCTTCGAGTAGCTGCTTACTTGGGCACTTAGCTGTGAGTAAGAGCTGCTCAGCTGCAGAGTGGAAAGTTACAGCCTGGTTGGGATAGGACTTGAAGTTGCAAGGGAAATGAAAAATTTATATATTTATCTGGCTTACAGTCCCTGATAGGTTATTAACATCATCAGTGTACTCTTTACATGTCAAATGCAGAAATCTGCATCTTTTGCCCCTGTACTCAGCCCTGGGGAGGCCACAGCTTGAGTCCTGTGTCCAGTTCTGGGCCCCTCAGCTCAGGAAGGAGATTGAGGTGCTGGAGCAGGTCCAAAGGAGGCAACTGGGCTGGGGAAGGGATCCAGCACAGATCCTATGAGGAGAGGCTGAGGGAGCTGGGGGTGTTGAGGCTGGAGAAGAGGAGGCTCAGGGGAGACCTCATCACTCTCTCCAACTCCCTGAAAGGAGGTTGGAGCCGGGGGGGGGTTGGGCTCTTTTCCCAGGCAACTCTCAGCAAGACAAGAGGGCACAAGAGGTCTCAAGTTGTGCCAGGGGAGGTTTAGGTTGGACATGAGAAAGAATTTCTTTCTGGAGAGGGTGCTCAGCCATTGGAATGGGCTGCCCAGGGAAGGGGTGGATTCTCCATCCCTGGAGATATTTCCAAAGAGCCTGGATGTGGCACTCAGTGCCATGGGCTGGGAACCACGGGGGGAGTGGAGCAAGGGTTGGACTTGATGAGCTCTGAGCTCCCTTCCAACCCAGCCAATTCTATGATTCTATGATTTTGCCTTTCATAGAATACACAGATTTGTTTAACTTTTTAGCAGTGAGAGTGTCTGTATTTCTGTGTGGACTTAACTCCAATTCTGCAGTGTTTGTAACCAGCCCAGAAGCTGGATTTTCAGCAGAGTCAGCACGAGGATGCTTTGCAGTTTGATGTGCAGGACTAAAATACATAGTATAAATTTTGGGGTCATGGATGACAGCAGTCTATGCAAAAATCTGTGCAGGCTGGTGAGGGTGGATGTCTGTAAACATGTCTGCTTCATCTTGCAATAAAACTCAGTCATGTTTTTCACGTGTCAGCTTTCTGAGGGGTCCAATGCTTGTTTAGATCCTCCCACCCTCTGAATTACAAAAAAGCAAAACCTCCAAATATATTGCAGATATGTCAGTATTTATAGCTCCTCTCCAGTTTGTTGTTGTGGAGGATGGTAGCACAGCTTCCTCCTGCAGCAGGGCACATATGCTCTGTGCATCCGTAGGTGGTGGTGTTGTGTATTTAGGGATCTGTCTATTAACTAATTGAACAGAAAATTATTCTGTTTATTTACAAAAGCCAAGCCAAATCTGAATAATGGTCTGAAGGATAATTTAAAAAAAAAAAATATCCTTTTTTCTTTTTGGAGAAACCTTACAGGTTTCTGAGGCTTGACTAAGTTAAAGCCCTGAGTAGGCTGGTGTGAAGTCTTGGTTGGTCCTGCTATAAAACTTCTTCCTCATCCAGTAGGTAACAAAAGTGGTCAGTGGAACCCACAGATTTCCTCACTGATGTGTAGCCAACACGTGACTGCACATCCCACAGCCAGAGCCATGTCTTGGCAAACCAGTTAATGTGTTAAACACATGTATTTGTGGGGCTGGAGCCTGAGACTGTCACAAACTCATGGAAATCCTCACCCTCATCCCAGCAAAGCTGTTAATATTCCATATTCCTTTTATTCCTTTACTGTCTCCCTCTTGGTACTTTTGCTGGATGCTTACAGATTCTGAAAGATTTTTATTTAAGTGTATAATGCCCATTTTGAATTCTTGTCTTCTCCTAGCACCTAACCCTCAGCATTTTGAATTTTTGACTTTTCCATTTCTGAGGCCAAATAGAAAAATGGTTGTCACAAATAATGTGTGTGGGGGGAGCTGGATATTGCCCTGTGTTTAAACTGAAATTTCAACACTTTACTGGACATGTACTACCATGAGAAAAATACTTGAATATCAAAATCAAATAAGATCTTGGGAAAAAGGTTGTGTCTAAAGGAGGAGGATGAGGAGCAGAGTAAGACCCAGCACCAACAGTGGCAACTCCCAGTGCTGGAGAGCAATGATCCATCTTTGGGATGGACTTTTCCAACAGTAAAACCCATTCTGGCATAGTAGGAAGCAGCCCTGTACACACATTTCCTGTGGTCATTTCTTCTGAGCCTTCACAAGTGACTTTTTGAAGAATAAAGGAAAGGTGTAAATTCTTTGAGCTCTTCTGCTTATTGGTTTGGTCTGGATCTTTATTCCCCTGTCTGTGCAAAGGCTGCTGCTCTGTAGCAGTATTTATTTAATTTTAAGTCAGGTGAGAAGTCTGAGTTGAGGGTCACAGCTCAACTAAATCCTCAGTGTTCTTTTGTAATTTGGAAAAATGCACAAGTTGGACATAAACATAATAAGAACACTGGAAGTCTTACTTGCCCTAAAAGTTAGATTTTTTTTTTTTTTTAATTTTAAATTCTATTCTCTGTGTAAGTATGATTATTTGCAACAATATTTCACTGATCTTTATGAATATTTCACTTTCTGGAGACATTCAAGCACTTTTGTAATGTGGGAGATGAATTACATTTCTTTTTTTTCTAAACCATATGCTGGGATTCCAATTTAGAGTTGCCTGCACAGTTTTCTTCAATTGCATTGAAATAAATTGAAAATAAATTAATAAATGAATGCTTTAAAAGCTGCTTACTTCCATACTTTATTACTGCAGAAGATTTTTAATTTTTTTCATCTGACTGTAGATGGCCTCCTTTGAAATATAAGTAATGGCAAAAATGAATAAAAATTATTAAATACTGCTGAATTTAACCTTAAAATCCAAACAATAAAATCCCCATTAGGTCCTTATTTAACACAGAAAAAAAATCTTTTAGTTTGGACCAACTTTTTTTGTAAACTGATGAGATTCTGTAAAGGGTGAATGAGCTGAATATTGATACAAATTTCAAGTAGGGGAGCCCTGGAGTGATCAGTTATTTTACCTTTACTCTGAATTAGATGCAGCCTGTATCTGCCCAACAGGGTTACATTTTAATTGGAGTTTTGTCTTTGAGATGACTTTAATTTCTGTCTGCCTGAATACAGAGGACAAAGAAATCAACTTTACTTTTGAACCAGTTTTTCAGTCTGATGGCTTAATCCAGGCAGAGCTGGGAGCATGATCTGGGAAGGGGAGAAAGCTCATGTCAGAGGGCTCTGTGTTCAGTGGTCCCATTCTAGCAAAGGATTCTTTTAACTTTAAATCCTTTTTAAACTTCTTTTGCCTGTGATAATATTCTTAGTATTTAACATGTCATTTTTCTTGCTACTTGAATAAACAAATGTTTCCCACTTGAGCAAGTAGTTGCTGTTCATATCTCATAGAAGAGATCTATAGGTATTTTTTTAACTCAAAATATTTTCAGGTATTTTTTTAACTCAAAATATTTTTTCTCCATTCATTCCAGGTTGTAAATAATTTATCTGAAGGCTTTAGAACTGAATTACTGATTTTTTTTCCAGTCCTTTTGTGCTGGAGAAGGTTTATGGAGGAGGGCAATGCCCACTGCCAACCCTAAAATCTTCCTTGCTTTTTTTTGGGGGAGCTTCCCAGTTAATGTTGAATTTGAGATGTGGAGGCAGAGCAGTACAGTGAGTACTTACCCACCTATTCCTCTTTTTAGGAGAAGTGATCCCCAGGGAGTGGGATGGTCACCTCTGGTGGTTTGATGCTGAACATCTCTCTTCCTTTCTGCCTTCACAACATCTGTAATAACTCACATGAAAATAATTTTCTCATTAAATATTTTAAATCAAAAGTCTGCTGCTACTTGCAGAGATCTCTAAACCCCTTGGCAGAGGAACATTAAGTGTTTTAAAGAAAAGCTGGGGCTGCTAAGCCAGTCTTGCTGGTTGACATCCTCCTGGAGACTTCTCCATCCTGAGATCTGCCTCTGGAGCTCTCACTTCCATTGGTTGAAAATTTGTCTTGAATCTTCTGGAAATAAATATGGTGTGCTCAGCAGGGTTGCAAATAAAAAATAAGTTATTGGGACCATGTTTGCTGCTTTGTTTTCTGCTTGATTATGCTCTTTGAGGAGCTATTATGGTCCTCAAAGATAAGTGGGTGAAGTAGAAACCCCTGGAAGGAAAGGGGAGCAACATTATCATAGAGTCATAGTCTTTCAGGTTGGAAAAAACCCTTGGGGATCATCCCAACAATTATCCCTACTCTGCAGAGTTCTCCCCAAAACCATATCCCCCAACACCACATCTAAATGACCCTTAAATACATCCAGGGATGGTAACTCAGCCACCTCCCTGGGCAGCCTGTTCCAGTGTCTGAATATTGGCCCTAAAAAGTTGCTCTAGGAAAAACTGATTTATTCTGTAAAATGTTTTTAACTCCACTTTTTTTTTTTTCCCCTGTGGATTCATTTTTTAAGCCTTAAATTATAAAAGCCAAATGTTGTTGTGACTGCTCTGATGTTCTGATTTATTAAATTTGATCACTAAGAGGAGGAAATAGGTTCCCAGGATCAGTTCAGCAATGGCCTGATGCAATTTTCAGTGCTGGGATGTTTGCTTTGGGCTCTCCAATTTCATCAGAAAATCTTCACTGCTAAGAGCCCCACGCCTGGTTCTGTGGGGAAGGTTCTGGAGACAGAGGGAGTTGGAGAAACTTTTGGGTCAGGAGCACTGGTGTCTGCACAAACTCTCTGCTTCTCATCAAGTCGTAGTTTAAAGGCACTGAACTTTTAACTAAAACTTCCTACAAAGTGCACTCCATACATTAGCCTTTAGGAGCACTCATTTTGCATAATTTTGCAGTCCCTTTGGTGCCAACATCTTTGTTTAGCTAACACTCTATATTATTGCTTTCAAAAATGTACTTGTGAAGGAGAAGGTGTCTTGTGTTGCTGTTGTAGCTTAAAAGTGCCATTATTTAACACTTTTCTGGGGCTGATTTATTTTTTTTTTCCATTGGAATTTTGTACAGCTTTGCCTCCTAATTCCAAATATTTCAAGATTGTAAACAGCAGAGAGGAGCTTGGTTTGCAGTGATGGTATGGAACTGCCCAGGGAATATATGGAAAAACCCTGTGGGATGGCAGTGGTCAAGAACTGGGGAAAGTTCCTTTTTTTTTTTTTTTTTTTTTTTAAAGCTTTGATTTATAATAGAACCAGGAAAAGTCCAGTATAGAAATATTCAGAAAAATGGAATATTGGGTCTTTCCCTTTCTTTCCTGTGATCTCATGAAAAGGCTCTGAGGGGGAATTTCCAGCCAGGATAGAGCCATGTGGTAAACCTCATCCCTGCTCCCCTTTGAGTATTTATCAGGAAAGAGTAATTTGGGGCATGAATACTTGAGGGTGGTGCTTTATGAGTCTTGTGACTTCTAATTAATGCTATAAACACACCAGAATAAAACCTCACAGATACATATCTCCATGTTTAAAAAAAAAAAAAAAAAATCTTGAAATTTCAAGAAGAAAGAGGATGGATTTTTAAAACTCTGCTGCATGTTATGAAATATGTTGCTATTTTTTTTTGGTGCTTATTTTCCTCACAATTATAGGGGAAGCAAAAATAGAGCCATACTTCAATAATTTGGAATCCAGAGATGCTTTTGGTTCTAGCATGGTGAATACAATATAAATGGAACTCGTTTTCTTTTTTTAGGTAGATACAGCTGCAGTTGCTTTTAGATATTCAAAGGCACCAACCTCTGTAAATGGACATTTAAGGAATATATCTAAAAATGCATACTGGAGGCTTGTAAGCTAGTAACAAATTTCAGATGGCATCTGGCAGATGAAAATGCTGTGTATGAAGCAACTGGAAAGCTTGCAATGAGAAACTCTTCCTAAAAACTAAAGAGCTGAGGGCAGCTATTTGATATTATTCTGGAGATTTAACTACTAGTGCTGTGAAAAAGCTTGGGTTGATTGTAGCAGAATGGAGGATTTATTAAATATATATATATAAAAATTCTTTTTTTGAGGAACAGCAATCTAAACTTTCTAAGATTGGACCTAAAGAATCGTGGAATCATAGAATGGGCTGGGTTGGAAGGGAGCTCAGAGCTCATCAAGTCCAACCCTTGATCCACTCCCCCCGTGGTTCCCAGCCCATGGCACTGAGTGCCACATCCAGGCTCTTCTGAAATAGCTCCAAGGATGGAGAATCCACCCCTTCCCTGGGCAGCCCATTCCAGTGTCTGATCACCCTCTCCAGAAAGAAATTCTTTCTAATGTCCAACCTAAACCTCCCCTGGCACAACTTGAGACCTCTTGTGCCCTCTTGTCTTGCTGAGAGTTGCCTGGGAAAAGAGCCCAACCCCCCCCTGGCTCCAACCTCCTTTCAGGGAGTTGGAGAGAGTGATGAGGTCTCCCCTGAGCCTCCTCTTCTCCAGCCTCAACACCCCCAGCTCCCTCAGCCTCTCCTCACAGGACTTGTGCTGGATCCCTTCACAGCCTCCTTGCTCTTCTCTGGACCTGCTCCAGCACCTCAATCTCCTTCCTGAGCTGAGGGCCCCAGAACTGGACACAGGACTCGAGGTGTGGCCTCCCCAGGGCTGAGCACAGGGGCAGAATCCCTTCCCTGGACCTGCTGGCCACGCTGTTCCTGAGCCAGCCCAGGATGCCATTGGCCTTCTTGGCCACCTGGGCACACTGCTGGCTCCTGTTCACCTTCCTGTCACTCCAGACTCCCAGGTCCCTCTCTGCCTGGCTGCTCTCAGCCACTCTGTGCCCAGCCTGGGGCTCCCCATGGGGTTGTTGTGGCCAAAGTGCAGGACCCGGCACTTGGAATGTTGAACCTCATCCCGTCGGGATCAGCCCAACTCTCCAGTCTGTCCAGGTCCCTCTGCAGAGCCCTCCTGCCTTCCAGCTGATCCACACTCCCCCCAGCTTAGTGTCATCTGCAGATCTGCTGATGATGGACTCAATCCCCTCATCTAAATCATCACTAAAGATATCAAACAGCACCGGGCCCAACACTGATCCCTGGGGGACACCACGGCCGCCATTTTGCTGCAGCCCCGTTCAGCTCCACTCTCTGGGCCCGGCCCTCCAGCCAGTTCCTAACCCAGCACAGATGCCCCTGTCCAAGCTGTGGCCTGACAGCTTTTTCAGGAATAAACCCAGGTGGGTTTTTTCTTCTCATTACAACCTTTTCAGTCTTGCTGCAAATAAACCAGAAATAGGCTTCTGCTGTTTTTTCTTGGAGCCCTTTTTGCCCTGGTTACTTGGGTTTAGGGAGAAGCTTTGAGTCCCACCATTGGCTCTCTGGCAGCTGGGAAACTCCCTGCTCCTGAGGTTATTCCTTGTGGATCTCGTTCTGCTGGCTCTGTTGCCTCTTCATGTGGCTGTGACAGGAGGAAACTCCTGGACTGGAGAACTGGATTCCCAATTTCAGGGTCTTTGTTCTGCAAAATATACACATAAGGAGAGATAACAGATAAGATAGAGGCCTACGTACTTGAGTCGTGGGATAAAAAGGAGCAAATTAATAGAAAAAATGGTGTCGGAATATTTTAATTTGCATAATTCCCATTCATAATATAGTCTTTTATCCCAAGAAAATGGAGCATTTGCTGTATTTTGAGCTGTTAAAAGAAGCTTATTGGTGGTGTGCGGTTTTTTCTCTTTTTTCACTTTTTTTTTTCCTTTTTTTTTTTTCTTTTTTTCCTCTTTTTTCCCTTTTTCTTTTTTCCCTTTTTCTTTTTTCCCTTTTTCTTTTTTCCCTTTTTCTTTTTTCCCTTTTTCTTTTTTCCCTTTTTCTTTTTTCCCTTTTTCTTTTTTCCCTTTTTCTTTTTTCCCTTTTTCTTTTTTCCCTTTTTCTTTTTTCCCTTTTTCTTTTTTCCCTTTTTCTTTTTTCCCTTTTTCTTTTTTCCCTTTTTCTTTTTTCCCTTTTTCTTTTTTCCCTTTTTCTTTTTTCCCTTTTTCTTTTCTTTGTTCTTTTTCCTTTTTTTTTCTTTTTTTTCTGTTTTCTTTTTTCCCTTTTTTCCCTTTTTTTTTTTCTTTCCCCTGCAGTCTTGAGAGGAAGCAGCAAGTGACTGCAGGGAGAGCAGAAAACTCTGCTACACCCAACACATTCCAGCCATTCCTTCACCCACCATTCTCCTGCCCTGAGTTAAGGGGAGGCCCGGGGAGGGCCCCATGCCAGGGGTTCTTACATCATGGCAGCTTCTGCAGCAAAAATTAAAAAAATGCACCCAACCCCCTGTCAGATGGGCACTTGGGGTTGCTCTGCTGAGCTGGGGATATTGATCCTTATTTTGTAAATAAGCCCTGGGAGGCCCTTCAGGTCTAGAAGGGGCTCCATACCAGGTGGAGAAAATGAATTTAATTCCTCCCTTCACATCCAAACCTCTTTCTACTCTTGGCTGAGGCAATTTAGAGGCAGAGGGGGTGGGGATAAAACAGCATCTTTTGTCTGTGAGCTGCTTTTTTGGGGGAATAATGGGAATCTGCAGAAGTTTTTCAGCTGGCTGGATCCTGGAGTCAAGCAAGACCCCCCCAGGTCCCATCATTTAGCTTGGCTGCTGTGGCCAATGGGTCAGTGGCTACTGAGAGCCCTACATGAAGTTATTGTAGTGTTTTTCACTGCCTGGATGGGACTCTGAACCCTTTGCTCCAAGGAGTGATGCCCAAACTGGGAATTCCAGACCGTGGCTTCTTCCCTTCTTCTGTCCTTAAGCTGATTAAAAAACAACTTCCAGATCTGATGGTGAGAAGGAACCCCAGGGGCTGTTGCAGTCCTTTCTCTTTCATATGATTTCAGGTGAATTAATGGAAAGGTTGTGATTTATGCTATACACTGGCATTTTTTTCGTGCAAGTGGATGTGGCTCAGTGTAGATATTTGCTGATGGGCACAGGAGATGCCCAACAAACCTTTATTTACCTATTTTTTTTTATTTTGTAATTTCTTGAGATGAGTTTGAAGCTTTCCATTTTCCTCTGGCAAGACACATGTCTGCTTATGAATTAAAGGATGTGGAATTTAAGAATTTCTTAGTTTTAACCTTTGTATTTAAGCATTCTTTCTCATTTTAAAGGGCCATCTTCAACTTATTTTGGTTTTATTATTTTTTTCTTCTGAAGTCAGTCTTCCCCAAAGCCTTGCTCCTTGTCTCAGCTGAGCTGTACCTGTGCAGAATGATGCTCTGTTGGGTGAATACTCCTGTTGTCATCTGTGAGGAGAGTTGAAACATTTTAATATGTGGCATCATTCCCACAGCTGTCATTGCTGTCTGCAAGTTTATTCTCAGCACAGTGTGAAGCTTTCAGCCATGCAGAAGGGCAACACTTTCACTTAAATTGCTAAGACATGAGTTTTATATTCAGTTTTCTCTGGAGCATAATAGAACTTGTTACCAGGTCCTCTTCTTTCCTCAAATTTAAGATTGGTGTTCACTGTTGAGTGAATTCTGGGCCAGTTGTCTTAGATTCCTGCATGAATATGCTTTTTTTTTTTTTTGGCTTTTTTATAACTCTCAAAATGCTTCCTGGTTAGAAAATTGTTGCATGTAGATAATGAACTATTGGAGGCCACTCAGCTAAAAATAAAAATGTTTTTCCTGAACACAGAAAGCTTGTGTTACCACGTAGACCAATCTAATGCTGAGGGCCAAAGGAGAATGCTTCTTGGTCACTCTAAAGCAGAATATTTCCTTCTGTCCTAATCCCAATCTGGTTGCACTTCCCTCTTGTAAATAGGACGTGGCTCCAGTTGTTTATTTCTGGTTTATGGACACAAATCCATGTGCACGTGCAGCCCACATCAAGAGGAAGGGTTGTCTGAAGTTATCCCAATGCAGAGAGTTCAGGAACACGTTTGGGAATGTAACTTAGCATGGGGAATATACTACAGGGAGCTGGGAATTATCTAAAAGCAGCATCTAGGATATCAAAACATTGTGGCAAAAAAAAAAAAAAAAAATTGGTCAAGAAGTAACCTGCTTAAGAAAAAAATGAAAATAATTGGCAGTGGAACAAACAGCACCTCGCTGAATAAAGAATAGAAAAGAGGAAGCAAATGGTGTTGAACACCAGATGAGAATACTTGTAGGGGAAGTCAGAGGAGCAGTGGGATATTTTGAGATCCCAGGTTTTTTTTTTTTTTAATGGCTCTGGTGACAGCAACAGCACGTCTGGACTTCCCATTCCATGTGCTCCAGCTCCCCAGTTCCAGCACTTTTCCTTCCTGTTCTGCTTTCCAGCTCTTTAAATCAGGGTTGCTATTTCTCTCTCCATCCCTTGAATGATACCATCCTTTGAATTAAACCATTTATTCTTTGAATTAAACCATTTTTTCCTTAAGCTCATCCTCTCCAACCCACCTGTGGTGGTTCCTGCTCTGCATCTCAGGCCAGGCACATCCCCATCCTGCTGGGCTTTCAAACCCCAGAGCCCAGACTGCTCTTGTTGCTCTTAGGGGAGAATATTTCACTTTGAACTGCAGAGAAGAGAGAAATATTTAATAAACACCTAGGTATTTGGAGCAGCATACAGGAACTGATGCAGAAATTCCAGGAAAAATAATGAGCTGTAAAAATATTGTGTGAGAGAGAAATGAGGCTCGGGTAGCTAAAATTTTCATTGTCTGAAAAGAAGGTTGAGTTCTGGTTTTATGAAGTTGGAGCTCAGGTGTTGTACCTGCACACAGGAGGGATTTTCAGCCTTGCTGCTTTGGGCAGCAGAAGTCCCAAGAGCAGAAAGTGGAAATTAATGGACTTATAAAACTGGTCCTTCCAGTCTGAAATGGATGCAAAAAGAGTATCAGAGCGTGGCAGGTTGAAAAAAGGGTTACTTTATTCCAAGATACAGTATTTTCACTGAAGTTTTCTTCCCTTACTAAGCAGTTCTCCATTTCCAAAGCATCCCAGCACAGTGCAAGGTGACCTGGACGGGTCTGGATAAAGTTGATGCAAAATCCAGGTGCCTGATGGATGCAAACACTTGGGTCTGGGTGGAACAGCAGGAGGAACAAGCAGAACAGGACCTGTTCCTTGCAGACTCTGACCTGCATTTCCTCTATAATTCCTGCTTTGCTTCTCTCTGGAGATGCCTTTGCCAGTTCCAAGTTGTTCTCCTTGCTAATTCCCAAGTTAAATATTTGTTCCTGGAGGATTGCAGAACTAACAAGTTTCCTGGATCCTTTCCATCTCATGTTTGGAGCTGACATCACCATCTTCTTTCAGTGCATGGCTCCTCCTCAGAGGCTGCCCTCTGACACCACCCTGATGCTGTCTTCTAGCATTTAAAACCCTGCCTTGTGTTTCTGGAAGGATTCACAAGGCTGCTTTGATTTTAGAGATTCTTCAGTCATTTGTTATTTGTTTTGTTTCAGAATTTTAAGGAAAATGTCATGGGTGTGCTGGACAGATGTTGTTTGTAATGTTGATTCTCTGGAATCTCTCTTTCTGTCCCAGAGACTTGTGAGATTTTTGGCTATGTATTTTTTTCTTGCTTTTTGCCCTATTTAGTGTTCAAATCTGGTGAAGGATGCCTCACTTTGATTCCATATTTGTGGATGAAGGAGCTGATCTGTCTTGGTGATTTGCTTTTATAGCCTACTAAAACCAAAAGTAGCATTTTCTTGCCATTGCTTAGGAGTGCACAATTTGAATTTATTGCTCAGGGAAAATAAGTAGCCAGTTCCTAATAGTGCAGAAGGGATTAATGCTTTGGTTAGAATAAATTTAAAGCTTAAAAATTATATTTTTTTTGGTTGCTAAATCCCACTGTCATTCGAGTTCAGGGATAATAAGATCAGACAGGAGTCATCCCTTCTACTGAGAAGTTTGCCAAGTGTTTGTTACAGAATTTCTTCTTTCTTGTGTGCTCCCCACTGGCATTTTCACAGCAAAAAAACCGTGTATTGATAACATTCAATAACAGTGGAATAGAATCTTGCTAGGTTGGAGGGCAGGATACTTTAGTGGTTGGTATCTAAGCTGGGAATCTTGTTTGCTGAATTTATCTGGGCAAGCTACTCAGCTTTGCAGTGACTCAGCTCCCCTGTTTTGAAGTGGAGGTAACAGTAAGACATTAAACCTGGATGGTATTAATGGGAAATCAAATTACACTGTTGAAGGCATAAAAAAAAAAGAATTGCTCATATCCTCCTTTAAATAGAGTTATTTTCTCACTTTGAATAAGTTCTCAGTCCGTAAGAAGGCAATGAAATGAAATTGCTGAAGGATGGAGGTTGTAGTGCTCAGAGAAAATAATACTGGCAGAATATGCAAGGCCAACTGTAGTCAGCTCAGGATGCTCTCAGAAGCACCAAGTCCTCAGCAGTCACCCTGTCACCCTTTTTATGTTGTGGGTGGCTAGGGAGGATCTGGCAGCCTCCCCATTTCAGTGTCTGCCTTGGTGTTCCTATTGAATCCCTGGGAGAGGGAAGGCAAGGATGTGTTTTTATTTACAAGTTGGATGTGTAGAGGCATCTATTGGAATGGAGAGGGCAGGAATTCATGTTCAATGGAAGAAACTCTTTGGTAATGGTTAAGTAAATAAATAAATATTGCTTGAACTGTTGGAACCCTGTGAGTAGAAGCACCTTGTCATGCAAGGGTTACTTAGTGGTGTTCAGAATACCCATTCCTTGTAGTAACTCTGGTTTTACACTGAGCACCTAGGGATTTGTTCTTCAGGCTTTAAAAGTTTTAGAAATGCATAGGTAGGCAGTAAAGAAGGTGATGACACTGTCAAAGTTTCACTGAGTGGGCTTTAGGGTCTGAAGGAGGATGGGATACACATCATTCCATCTCCTAAAGGATACCTGGGGCTTGGATTACATAGGAAACTCATAGAGAAACACCTAATGTCAAACTCCAGAACTGGATTTATTGGGTTATTCTGATGCAATAATCAAGGTTCAGGGGTGTATGAGCTTAAGTTATTTACAGGGATTTAATAAAACATTTACACTCTCTGCAATAAGTAAAACCTTCCAAATGCTTCCTCTTAACAGGTCAGTGGTGAGCAAGTCTGACCAAGAAAGGGATCCTGCCCATCAGACAAAGCCTTGGCAGCATTTGTGGTGAAATAACCTGCTCTGTTTGGAGGAAAAATCCTTCCTGTACAGCTGGTGAGTTCTTGTTTTTACAGTCAAAACAGATGCACCCTGACCATTGGTAATGGTTTTCTTTAAGCTGTGCTTGAGTCATTTGTTAGGCTCTGTTAAATTAACAATAAATTGCTTGCTATTTAAATATACTGACTGCAGGCCAGCTTTCCAAGGAAAAGGTTACATATTGTTCAAGCTTTGATGGAGTGAAATCTCACCCAAAAGAAGAATAAAAACCCCAAACCAAAACACCCTTCTGCTTTGTGGCCATTAAAACTTGAAGAGAATTTATAAAGAGCCCGTGTAAAGTTCTTTACAGTTCTGAATGAGTCTTACAAATATGTGCCAGTTAAATGTACAGAGAGCACAGGGCTTTGTGGCTGTTAGGTGCATTCATTCTACTTGAAGCACTGGCTGTAAATCCATTTTTTAATTTTATTTTATAGATTAAAGACTTCTAGCATAATGTAGGCACCTGTTGGTTTATGGAAGCCTAAAAATATCTCCCTGGGTAGAACATGTTTTTTCAGCAACTCGGAGCATATGTACATTTTTTTGATACCTTTTAGCTTTTTTTTTTTCCCATCAGTCCTTGTCTGTCACCTCAGCTTGTTGTGCTACCTGTAATTCCAAATAATCAAGTCCATGCTGTTCATTGGCTGGCTTATTAATATGCAGCCAGGGCTTGCCATTAGCAGCAAATAATATGATATAATAATATATAATATCTTCCCACTCTGCAGATAGAAGTCTAAAGGCAGCACTGGTGCTCTGGGTGACATTACAGGGGAGGGAAGGAGAGAAATCACAGAGACTGGAAAAGATTTGAAGAGGGAGCCTTGGTTTGTCAGAATGACATCAGGAGCAGACTTGGTGTTGTCAGGGTGAAATTGCCTCCCCTAAGCTGAGTGCTGGGGGCTTTGGTTGTGTAGATGCTTGTCTTGATTTTGTCCAGGAACTTGGGTTTGGTCCAGAAGCTTCATGTGGGCTGCCAGATGGACTCCTGCCCTCAGGATGTGTCTGTGTGGGACCTGGGTGTCACTTGAGTCTTTGCTTGAGGCTGAGTGACTGAAGGGCTCTGGTGGAGGTTGAGGTGAATAAAGTGCATTGAGAGATGGAGTCCTTCAAAGGTGACAAGTGGCATGTGAATCTTCTGTTCTTGTCCTGTGACAGGAAAGGAAATAAGCACAGGTTTTAGCCCTGAGACTTGAGCAGTTTTTGTTCCTTGCAGCCTCTCAACTTTGTTGTGGCTCCCTCATAAAACGGGACCAGTGCCTGAGTCCTTGTGGTCCTTTCCAGGATAAGGTCAAACTTGTGAGTTCCCTGAGACAAATGGTGTAAGAACTGGTGACAGATGTCATTTAGGAATCTTCCCAGCCCATGCTTGAGCCTGGTGCCCACAGCAGGAGTGCTGGTTTGGATCTCTCTGATATCCCTTCCAGCCTCTCTTGATGGCCTTGAGATTTCTGTCTTTTCCTTAAATATGCTTGAAATTGTCCAATGCTTCAACACTTTGTGGTGGAGTGGGAGAAATGGCCACTCACTGGTAGCTGATTTATTTCCATAATTCTTGTTTTCTAAAGAAACCATGCTAAAAAGCCACCCCTGTGTTGGTATAACCTTTGGTGCTTGGCTGGGGTTGGCTCATACTTCAGCTGCTGATTCATTCAACACTGTTTAACTTGGTTGAAGAGAATTACAGCAGGGTTTCCAGATAGCAGAAATTTATTAGTTTGAAACTTGGAGATGGGAGGGAAGAAAGAGGAAGGAAATCTGAGCTCCAGTAGATCAATCTTTTGGTTACACTGGCACGAAATCAAGAACAGGAGGAGAAAAATTGTGCAACAAGAATCTTGAGTCTTTCCTGGCTTGTCACTTTCTATTAATAGGAACCCAAAATGACCTGGCTTCCCTGACTGAAAGCAGTAGTGACACATCCTTAATGATTGTCTTACTTTTACTTGTTAATCTGGTCTCTGTTACATGCTGGCAACATTTTTTTAATGGATGCCACAGCCCATGCTGAAGTCTGAGACTGCATCCTGAGAGACACGTGAAGCACTTGGTGATGTTAATAAAACCAGTGAGGATGTCTGGGGGTGCCTCTTCCAACCCCCCCACCCACAATCAACATTTGGTGCTTCTTTCCTACTCCCCCTCCCCCTTGGAAAGAGCCTTTTGTAAAATGTAAAAATTACCACAATTCTCCTCATCCCAATGATTCTTTCAGAGAGAAAAAGGCAGAAGTGGTCAGAGGCATCAGCAGTCCAAGTGTTAGGGTTTTTCCCCTTTGCTTGGCTCTTGTGTTAAATTTAGTCTGTCCCCTAGAGAGCTCAAAATTATATTTTTTTTAATCTGTTCTGGTTTTGTGCAGGCTGGGCTGTGACTCCTCCTCACCTCTGCCTGTTTCCTATTTGCCACAGGAGCCAAATTATGGATATGAGAGATGAGGTGATACACTTGACACCTATTAAAGTTGTTAGAGGGCTCACCACTGGTTTCAGTGGAACCTCATCAGGAGAAGCATCACTTATGAATTGCTAAGTAATGCTATTAGTTGAAAAAAAAAAAAAAAAAAAAAGTTGGGGAATGTCTTAGCAAAGCAGAGGCTGTTAGCAGAAGGCTGGCTCCCAGCAGCTGAGCACAGCTGAATGCAATGCTCTGTTCCTGAAATCTGCCATCTGAGGGACATTTAATTTCACTCCATGCTCCCTGACTGCATTTTTAATGGGAGAGCATGCAAAATTGGTACTGCTAAATGCACCTTTAAAAAGGAAGGGCATCCTTTAAAAAGGATGTGCATGCAGGAGATGTTCTTTTGCCATGTAACCCCTTCCCCAGGCAGGTCTGGATCAGGGAAGCTCCAGAGGCCCTGGAATTCTGCTGAGCATCAACTTGAGACAAAAGGAAGCAGAGGAAGGAAATAGCAGGAGGACTTCATCCATAGACACCTTTTTGGCCAAGTTGAATGAGCATGAAGCTCTTGTTTGATGCCTTTTGTGTTTTTGGAGAAATAACACTTGTAAATATTTTTTGAGCAAGCAAGTCTGCATCCAGTTTATACATTTCTTTCCTCAGTTTTTTATCTTTCAGGGCACTGAAAACTGGATTGAAATTTTCAGTGTTTCCTTATATGGTGCCCATGGTTTTAGTAACTCAGTGCTGGGAATCTCTCTCCATCAGTACAAGAGGCTTTCCCTGTCCCTTTTTGCTCATTTCTATATAATATTGAGACCACATGGTTACTATTTTTTCTTACACTGCCCAAACAGTGGATCCATCCTGCTTTAAGAAGCATTTTTAAAAAATTATTATTTCTTGATGTTCTGAATGTCTCTGAAGTGAGAACTTCAGTAACTTTCTTCCCAGTCTAACCAGTGCCCTGTGCCTTCCCCCCAGGAGAGAAACATTTCACTCAATAGCAGCCTATGGAACACTGTGGTGGCCTCAGTTTCTCTTGTTTCTTGCTGTTTCTCAGAAGGAAGATCTGTTCCATTTCACATCCTTTTTTCCCCCCCTATCTGCTGGGTGGCTGGAGCTTGCTGGAAACAGCAAAAAAAAAAAAAAAAAAATTAAGATTCATTGCTGTCTCTTTTTTTCTTGTGCATACAAATAATATAGACACAGGCATGGGATTATTTATTCATAGATGTGAGGAAACTGTCTAAATATTTCAAACAAAATTAACATTTAAAAATGCATGAAAAGTGATTACAATGTTTAGTCCTACCTCAGGCATGTAGCTCTGTTTTTTCCTCTTCTGAAGTTTTTGCAAGAATTCCATTCTGAAAATGAAGTGCTGATGTATACGAAGGATAATTAGAGAGCAAATTTAAATAATTAAATTATATCATTTTTCTGTGGAACCCCTGCCAGTGGCTGAGCATTTGGCACTTCTGTGAGCACTGAAAAACCTGGAATAATTAATAAGTAACAAGTTTGCAAAATCTTTGTGATATTCCTGATTATCTGAGAGGACTTTAAAGACAGCAGCAGTAAGTTTCACAGACTCATCTGGGTTGGAAAGGACCTCTGAGATCATCAAGTCCAACCCTGAATCCACTCCCCCCACATTCAGTCTCTTCTTAAAAACCTCCAGGGATGGAGAATCCACCCCCTCCCTGGGCAGCCCATTCCAATGGGATAACCCTCTTTGGGAAGAATTTTTTCCTAAACCCCTGCCCTCTTGTCTGACTGATAGAGATTGACCCCCCCCAGCTCCAACCTCCTTTCCTGTCCATCCAGACTCCCAGGTCCCTTTCTGCCACTGTGTCCAGCCTGGAGCATCCCATGGAGTTGTTGTGTTGAACCTCATCCCATTGGAATCAGCCCAACTCAGTCCAGGTCCCTCTGCAGAGCCCTCCTGCCTTCCAGCTGATCCACATTCCCCCTCAATGTCCCCCCTCAAAGTCATCAGTGAATTTGCTAATTGTGGATTCAATCCCCTCATCTAAATCATCACTGAAGACATTAAACAGAACTGGGCCCAACACTGCTCCCTGGGGAACACCATTTGGATGCAGCACCATTCACCACCACTCTCTGCTGTCCCTCCAGCCAGTTCCTAACCCAGCACAGAGCTGTCTCCTGACAGCTTTTCCAGGAGAATGCTTTGGGAGATGGTGCCAAAGGTTTCCTGAATTCCAGGGTGACTCCATCCCCAGCCTTCCCCTCATCCCCCAGGAGGGTCACCTGATGGCAAAAGGAGCTCAGCTTGGTCAGACATTTGCTTGACTCTGGATCTCTCGAGTGCCATATCACAACTACTGAGTCATGTTTGCACCAGTCAGGGTCAGAACAACTTAATACTTGTATGATTTTCCAGTCTGTTGCTTTTTACTGATAATTGGTTGCCCAACTTCCTGTGCACACCAACAGGAGAAATAAATTTTGAGGAGGAATTTGAGTCAAGCTCGGACCGAGTTCTGAGGTTGGTTCTGTTCATCACTTTTATTATGTGATACCCAAGAGCTCTTCTGTTGCTTCTTTCTATTTTGCAGTTTAGAAGTAAAGCCATTTGAAGGAAAAAATGACTCAAATGGTCTGGCAGGTACTTTTGTTCACATCAGAATGGAGCAGCTGGGAGGGACTGCTCAGGGGGTACAGCACAGACCAAGTACCTGTAGCAATAAGAGGGTTTTCTTAGGTCAAGGCAGAGCTTTTCTTCTTGTATGCTCACAGCCAGCTGGAAAGAGTATTTTGCAGTATTTTCATTCCTTTAAGTAGCCAGGGATAGGCTCTCTTCTTTTAATGAGAATTCTATGGATGCATGTGTTGAATGTTACAGGGGTTTTTTTTTGAACAGGAGATTCTTCAAATCTCCAGAGAAAGACGTTGCTGCTTCAGACTTTTAGAGAAGAAAAGGCTGATTAAGCTGTACCAAAGGTTTTTGAGGATCATTTGAGTGATAGAGAATGTCTTTAGATGCTGGGGTTCTGCAGAGTGAGTGGGGACAACAAACCACGAAAAATCAGAACAAGGATTTAAAAGACAAAAAAAAGATCAGAGGGCTCTTCTATTTGAGCAAGCTGGAGCATTTACTCTTTCTGAGTTGTTACCTTCTCTGTGTGTGTGTTTAAGGCTGGAAAAGGGGGAAAATGCAGGCAGAAGGCTGCCTATTTTTTCCTTCTGGCTGGAGGGAAGCTTGGCCACAGAATAGAGAATGGGAAGTAGGTTGGTGAGTGCTGATGGCAGCACTATCAGGGGAGTTCTGCTGGGGGCAGGAAGTTCCTCAGCCCACAGCTGCTGGGGGACACCAATGCTCCTTTGTGCTCCTTTGTCTCCAGAGGAGGAATTTGCTGGTTGTACCACGGGGCAAAAGTTCTTGGATCCAAGTTGCAGCTTCTGTGGGTGGAGAAGAATGTTTCAAAGGGCTAAACTGAGCTGCCTCTGACTCTGAAAGGAAGAGGGAGGGTACCCAGGCTGCTGCTTGGGAAGTGGGCTCACTAGGTTGTTTTTTAAGTACCAGGCACCATGGGAATAGTTGGTTCTGCTCTTCCAGCTTTTCATGACATCATATTCATTTAAGGCCTCTGTATTTTACTGACCTCAATTTTTTTTTTTTTTTACAAGATAGATCATATTTGCTAACTGTTAGATAGTTGTTTAGTCTGAGCAACCTTAATATTCTGTAAAGTTCCTTGATTTTTCTTCAGAGGTGAATCAATGCCAATTCTGTTGGGTTAAAAATGTCCTCCAAAGTGCAGAAAAAGACTCTGAGCCCATTCTGAGAATCCCCATGGTATAGAGGGGAGGTCTCTGTTGGGCTTCTGTGAGCACTGGAGGGGCTGACACAAAATGTTTTCTGGTGGGGATGTGCCACGAGGTTTAATTCAGCCCAAAGTGACAGAGCTGGCAAGTTTTATGAAGGAATCAGAGCACTGTTCTGTCAGCTGGAGACCAGGATAGTTATCCCTGTGTTGAAAGCCATGTTTTGAAAACTCAAGGTCTACTAGACCTTGAGTTTTTGGCTGTCAGCTCCCACAGAAGCATCCAAAAGCCTGCTTTTCCCATCTGCTCTTGCAAAGGTAAATGTGAAAATTCACTCTGGGGCCAGATCTTACTTCTCCATTAGCTGTACATTAGTCTAAAGCTTCTCTTTTATTCCTTGGAGCTGCATGGAATCTTCAGTTGGTTCTGGTGGCACAGCCAGGTGGGTAAAAAATGCTTCTCATGGTGGCCATCCCTGGCCTACAGCTTCTTGTTGACTTCCAGCATGATGCAAGCCACTGTTTGTTGGTGTTAAATCCTAAATGATTCAGGGCTGGGTTCCTGAATGATTGCTTCCTTCTTGTTTTGGATGTGGTGGTTTTTTTTTGTTGTTGTTTGTTTTATGTCACCAGAGGAATGATCAATAGAAGCCTTGAGCTGAAGCCAATGGGACTTGTAGGAGGAAGTCTGGAATGAATTCCTACTGCTGTGTGCTAAGGATCGTGAATTCCTGACATTCCTGCCACCTGGAAAGGCTCAGTGGGCACTTGGGGAAGGAATTGGTTCAGAGTTGATTAATTGTCTTTAATTACATTGTGGTGAAGTAATATGCCTGCTATTCCTGGTGGAATCCTGTGACTGGGGTGGCTGATGGCACCACATGGCTTGCATACCTTGGGACTCTGTTGTTAATGCCTTCTTGAGGAGGTAATGATTGACTTGAGGAGGAGCTTCAGAAAATTACCCACCCCACAGAATTAATCTATAATGCAAACAATTATTTTTTTCTAGGCCTTTTAGTCAGATTTCATTGTAGCTTACTATAAAAAAGTACTGATTATTAAAAAAAAAAATAATAAAAAAAAAAAATGGAATTTTTTAAGAGAGTTCTAGAATGGTTTGGGATCATGGGACCTTAAAGCTCACCCAGTGCCCCCTCTGCCATGGTCAGGGACACCTCCCCCAGCCCAGGGTGCTCCAAGCCCCATCCAACCTTCAGCACTGCCAGGGATGGGGCAGCCACAGCTTCTCTGGGAACCTGGGACAGGGGCTCAGCACCCTCAAATTAAAGATTTTCATCCTAATTTCTGACCTAAATTTCCCCTTTTTCAGCTTGAAGCCATTCATTCCCCCTCATCCCATCACTCCTTGTCCAGAGTCCCTCCCCAGCTTTCCTGGAGCCCCTTCAGGCACTGGGAGGCTCCTATAGCAAACTAGTGATTTTTTTTAAGAAATAAAATTGTGTTTGAGTCCCTCCAGATAGCAGGGCAACACCATGGGTGATTGCTGAAGGCCTGAGCAGAGCCTTTATTTGTCTTTTAAATCAGCAGTGCCCTGTTGCTAAGGCATGAGATGCTCTGGGTGGGATTTTAGGAGCCAAATGTAAATGTGCTTAATGAGACCCGAGGGGGCTGGGCTGGGGCTGGGGCTGGGGGGAAATGGCTTTTAGCAGCAGATGCAGACAAAAGGATTGGGTTTCAGTCTCCAAAAAAAAAAAAAAAAAAAAAAAAAGTCAAAGGCAGAAAGAAAAAAGACACTGCAGTCCCAAGCAGAGGAAGGAGGTGTCAGAATGTAGAAGGCTCAACAGCTGTTTGTGGGGTTTTGTCCCTTGGTGGAGGGCTGGAAAATTCAACAAAACACCAAAAGCAGATTAAATCCTTTTATAAAACAGCTGCAGTTGACCAGGACCCAGGCTACCAAGCAGAAATTTTAAGTTTATAGGGAATGCAGCTAAAATACAGAGATTCCCCTCAGTGGGTGTTGTAGGAAAACCACTCCAAATCCCAGAAGGAAAACGAAATCACTGATATCTTACTGCAAAATCCACTGAAATCTGGTGAATAATCTGAAAGCTGCTGTCCCAAAAACTGTAAATTCCACCTGAAAATACTTCTGCTCTTGACAACTGCTCCAAGCACTGGTCTGGCTGCTCAGTTTTTGTCTCAAACTGGTGAAAAGTAGGATGATTTCTGAACATGAACAATGCTGCTGTTTGATGCTGGTGAAAAAGGAAGCACAAAGTAATTAAGGAATATTTTTATTGGCTTCAGCAACAGCTCTGCAGCCCAGGTGGTGTTTAAATTACCTACCTCAGGGTTTGAGAGTAGAACTCATAACATTTTTAGTATTTTTAAAAAAAAGGCACTAACTTGCTGGCCCAGGTCTTTAAAGCAGCAGAACTGAACCCTTAAAAGCTCCTGGTTCCATCTCATCTCACAGGTGTCAAACTGATATTTCCCTTTTTTCCTCTCGAGTTCCTCTGCAGGAAATCACAGACTCAGAAAATCACAGTCTGAAGAGAAGGGATTTTTTTTTTTTTCCCCCCAGACTGTTCCAGCTTTCAGCAGAACGTGGATCTGAAGAGATGGATCCCACTGCCTTGTCTGCTTGCTGCCTGAGGCCTAAAAAAGGGGATCCTGACCTTTATTTTTC